>NC_037671.1:121683660-121961857 GCF_003255815.1 Theropithecus gelada | reverse complement strand
CCTGGGCTCCCTGAAAGATCAGAGGGAAATGTGAGGGGCAAACCCATTCAGTGCAGAGCTGTCTTCAAGCAAAGGAAGAGAGGTTTCCAAATTTGAAAGTGACCTTCGCACCTCCTCTCCTTTCCGCTCCCCTCTTCAGTGGAATGTTTGAACAAGCACTGATGACTCGCCCCCTAATAGCCCAGATAAGGTTTTACAAGAACAGGTGGGCCTGCTTGAAAGATAAACTTTTCCTGAAGCCACAATAAGACAAATGATCCGAAACTTGCAATTTGGTTAATGTTTCTCTCTCCGCCTTGCTGTGTACACAGCTCCTTCTGGCCGGCAGCAGGAAGAGTGGGCCTGTGTGTGCCAGGCCCTGCAGTCTCTCCTCTCACCTGGTGTCTCCAGTGAGGGGCCTGAGTCATCGCACACCATGAGCTTGTGCTCAGCCTGCGCATCTCCCACCTCCCACCAGCTGCTCCTCAACTGGCAGGGCCAGATTCTAGCAAAATCTCACTCCTGTGCAGATGCTTGGGTTTCCCTGGTGTCTGGGGGGTGGTGTGCTTGGTGGCCTGAGCACTGCGGTGAATCCATGTTTCCCTCCCAGCACGCTGTTCTGTCCTCCAACTTGGCGGACAGCTCTGGCCAGGGACGTAGCCCAGCCGATGCCCACCCTGCACTCTGTCCATTTCACAAGAGCCCCCGGTTTCCTCACTTCCCTCAGATTTTGCCAAGAGAACGGTCCCAGTGTGGCCCAGAAAGGCCAGCAGGGTGCAGCCTGGGACTGACAGCAGAGGTGGCTCTGGTGGGGAGAAAGCTCTCCCAACCTAGCCCCACTGGTGGGCGGCACCTCCTGGCATCAGGCCATCTTTTGTCCCAGTCCTAGGTAAGAAAAACACAAACAAAAGCCAGCCTCATGGCACTCGAGAAGCAGGAGGCCATTCACTGACCGCAACACACTGTGTGCACAGACACACGCGTGGACAGGAGGTAGAGCTTGGGGTTGCTGTGGAGTGGACAGGACACTGGAGCGGCAGGTGGTGCAGACCCGCTGGGCAGCCGAGCATGGTTGTCGTCCTGAGCAGCAGGAGCCAGTTTGTTGCTCAGGGCCTTGTCTTTTTTACAAAGAGCCCCAGGCCACGGGGGCTTCTCTGGGTGCCTCTTTGCTCCCACGCTTGCACGCGGGCAGAGAGCAGACCTGGCCACCGACTCACTTGCTTTGCTGTCTTCAGATGGAAAAGTCACTGTCATAGCCCCAAAGGAGGGGAAACTGTACTGATTTGGGGAACCTCTATGTTAATTTCAAAACAGATAGTCTCCTGTGTTCTCAAAGACTGGAAGTGAACCCCACAACTGCCTTAGGCCGCAAAGGCTTTATCCTTTCTAATTAGCATCTCTGTGACCTGCTCTGTGCCCTGTGGATACTTTGCTCAGCCAGCCAGAAGAAGGGAGGCCAGACACTAGCCCCCACGGACCTGCGGCTGGGACCCTCTGCGTGGGGACAATGGGGTCAGGGTACAGTAGCTGCCCCAGCAACAAGTGGGGCCGCAGGAGGCTGATGGTGAGCTTGGAGGTTGGCAGAATTCTAAATCTGGGCACTGGTCGTCCACACAGGTCACGACCCTACTCTGCTCCACCCAGACTCCGGAGAACCTGAGCAGGAACCTCTGCAGGGCGGGCCCAGGGCCCCCTACCCTCTCGGCAGCCGGCAGTGCTCCCTGACAGCCTGGGCCTCTCCTCCTTCTGGTAGCTCTGTAATTTGCTGTCGCCAAAGTGGCTGGGCCTGGGACAGGCTCCTACTCTCCCTCCTGAAGCTGGGCAGTCCCTCCTGCCTCAGTTTCTCAGACTAGGCCGTCTGTCCCATCACGAGCCACTGAAGACGCTCAGCTGTTTCCACCCGCCCGGTCTGACTGCTGGATCTCCCTCTGCATGCGTCGGTTTGCTGTGTTCTCGCTACTTGCCCTTGGGTAAAATTTCTTCTCGACTCACCAAGCTGCACGTCCTGGAGGGCAGGTCCGCACCTCACAAGCATGTTGCCCACATAGCTCAGAAACAGATGCATTCACGCTTGTTAAAAGTAAAACGGGGTCGGGTGCAGTGGCTTATGCCTGTAATCCCAGCACTTTGGGAGGCTGAGGGGGGTGGATCATCTGAGGTTGGGAGTTCAAGACTAGCCTGACCAACACGGAGAAACCCCATCTCTATTAAAAATACAAAAAATTAGCTGGGTGTGGTGGCGCATGCCTGTAATCCCAGCTACTCGGAGGCTGAGACAGGAGAATCGCTTGAACCCAGGAGGTGGAGGTTGTGGTGAACCAATATCAGGCCATTGCACTCCATCTTGGGCAACAAGAGTGAAACTCCACCTAAAAAAAAAAAAAGTAAAACCAATTAGCTAATTTAAAGGAGTTTAACTGAGCAAAGAATGATTCACAAATCAGGCAGCCTCCCAACAGAGAACGGACTCAGAGACTCCAGCGCAGCCATGTGGTGGAAGAAAATTTAAGATTGCAAAAAGAAAGAGATGTACAGAAAATGGAAATGAGGTACAGAAACAGCCAGATTAGCTAAGCTTGGGGTTTGCAGTATTTAAACATGGTCAGAGAGCTGGCGACCTTAGACTGGCCAAAACTCAGTGATTGGCACAAGAGTAGGCTACAGTCTGTTTACAGTTCCATTTAGGTTATTGTTCATGATGTACACAGAAACCTTTGGGTCGAAATTAAAATACACAAGGAGGCAACTTTAGGCCACACGTGATTTGAAGGCGAGAGAGGCCTGGTGGAGGCTGCATTCTTCTCTCCAAAAAGTCCATTTGTGGGCTGCTGAGCCACAAGATATGGAAGAACGCAAGACAGCGAGAGAAGGCCATGAGCTGGACCCAATACCCACATATTCAGGAGTAAGCCCTGGTGCTGTGAAAGGGTCAGTGCCTCCACAAACGTCTCCACAGACATTGAGCTCTGAATGGACACAGACCGCTACACACAACAGAGCTCGACAAGCCACAGAGCTCCACAAACCGCAGAGCTCTCTACAGACAGAGAAATCTCCTCACCACAGAACTTTCCAAACCAAAGAGCTCTCCACATACACAGAGGTCTCCACACCACAGATCCCTCCACAGACACTGAGCTCTCCTCAACACAGAGCTCTCTACTGACACAGATGTATTTATAGACACAGATCTCCACACAAGACTCTCCACACCGCAGAGCTCTCTATACTACAGAGCTCACCAGACCAGAGTTCTCCACAGACACAGAGCTCTCCACACTACAGAGTTCTCCACAGACACAGANCTCTCCACACTACAGAGTTCTCCAAAGACACAGAACTCTCCACACCAGAGAGCCCTCCACAGACACAGAGCTCTCCACACCACATAACTCTCAACAGACGCAGAAATATCCACCCCACAGAACTCTCCTCAGTCACAGAGCTACCCACACCACATAACTCTCTACACTACAGAGCTTGCCACATTCACACACCTCTCCACTGACACAGAGCTCTCCAGACACAGAACTCTTCATACAACAGAGATCTCCACAGACACAGAGCTTGCCACACCACAGAACTCTCCACAGAAACAGATCCCCACAGCACAGAGCTCTCCACAGACACAGGGCTCTCCACACCACTGGGCTCTCCACAGACATAGAGCTCCCCACAGACACAAAACTCCCCACAGACACAGGACTCTCCACAGACACAGAGCTCTTCACAGACACAGGGATATCCACACCGCTGGGCTCTCCACAGATACAGAGCTCTCCCCACCACAGAGCTCTTCATACCACACACCTCTCTACAGACACAGAACTTTCCACAGACTCAGAATTATTCACAGGCACAGAGATCCCAACACCCCATAGTTATCCACACTACAGAGCTCTCCACACCACAGAGCTCTTCACAGACAAAGAGCTTTCCACAGACACAGGACTGTCTATAGACACAGAGGTCTCCACACCACTGAGCTCTTCAAACCATGGAGCTCTTCACACCGCAGAGCTCTCCACATAGAGAGTTCTTCACACCACAGAGATCTCCACACCACATAGTTCTCCACATACAGAGAGCCCTCCACATACATAGAATTCTTCACATACAGAGTTCTTCACACCACAGAGCTCTTCACATCATAGAGCTCTCTACAACACAGAACTCTTCACACCACAGAACACTCCACAGACACAGAGCTCTCCACACCACAGAGCTCTCCACAGACACAGAGATCCCCACACCACATAGTTATCCACACTACGGAGCTCTCCCCACCGCAGAGCTCTTCAGATACACAGCTCTTCACAGACACAGGGCTCTACGTACCACTGGGCTCTCCACAGACACAGAACTCTTCACAGACACAGAGGTCTCCACATCACTGAAGTCTTCACAGGCACAGAACTCTCCACAGACATGGGACTCCCCACAGACACAGAGGTCTCTGCATCATAGACCTCTCCACACCACAAAGCTCTTCACACCACGGAGTTCTTCACACCACAGAGCTCTCCACAGACAGAGAGCTCTCCACAGACACAGAGCTCTTCATACCACAGGGCTCTACACAGACACTGAGATCTCCTCAACACAGAGCTCTTCGCTGACACAGATCTATTTACAGACACAGATCTCCACACCACACAGCTCTCCACACCACACAGCTCTCCAAAGACACAGTTCTGCACACCACAGAGCTCTCCACAGACGCAGAACTCTACAGACACACATCTCTCTACAGACACAAACCTCTTCACATACACGGAGCTCTCCACACCACAGAACTCTCCACATACACAGAGCTCTTCGCACCCCAGAACTCTGAACACCACAGAGCTCTTCACACCACAGAGCTCTTCGCATCACAGAGTTCTCCACACCACAGAGTTCTCCACATAAAGAGAGCTCCCCACATCACAGAGTTCTTCACACCACAGAGCTCTCCACATAGGAAGTTCTTCATGCCTCAGAGCTCTTCACAGCACAGAACTCTCAACATACACAGAGCTCTCCAGACCACAGAACTCCCCACATCACGGAACTCTCCACATACACAGAACTCTCCACATCACAGAGCTCTGCACACCACTTAGCTCTCCACAGACACAGAGCTCTCTACAATACAGAGTTCTGCAGACCACAGAATTCTCCAAATACATAGAGCTTCCCACACCACAGAACTCTCCACACCAGAGAGCTCTGCACACCACAGCACTCTCCTCACCATAGGGCTCTCCACAGACCCAGGGGTGTCCACACCACAGATCTCTTCACACCACAGAGCTCTCCACATACACAGAGGGCTCCACACCACAGAGCTCTTTACTGACACAGAACCCTCCACACCACAGAAATCTCCACAGACACAGAGCTCTTCATACCACAGAGCTCTTCATACCACAGAGCTCTTCACATACACACTGCTCTTCACATACACAGAGCTCTCCACACCAGAGTTCTCCATAGACACAGAACTCTCTCTCCACACAACAGAGCTCTTCACACTACACAGCTCTCAATATACACAAAGCTCTTCAAACTACAGAACTCTACTTGCCACAGAGCTCTCCACAGACACAGGGCTCTCCACACCACAGAACTCTACACACCAAAGAGTTCTCCACAGACAGAGAGCTCTACATACCACAGAACTCTCCATATCACAGAGCTCTCCACAGACATAGAGCTCTCCACAGAGATGTCCACACAGAGCACTCCACATACACAGAGCTTTTCACACCACAGAGATCTCCAAATCAGAGTTCTCCATAGACACAGAACTCTCCGCACACACAGAGCTCTTCACATATGCAGAGCACTTCACACTACAGAGCTCTCCAAACCACAGAGCTCTACACGAACACAGAGATCTCCATAACATGGAGCTCTTCAGAGTCACAGAGGTCTCCACACCACAGAGGTCTCCACACACACAGAGTTCTCCACACCACAGAGCTCTTCACACCACAGAGCCCTCCTCAGCACAGAGCTCTCCACATACACTGAGATCTCCACACCACAGAGCTCTCCACAAAGCTCTCCACAGACACAGAGCTGTACACACCAAAGAGTTCTCCACACAGAGCTCTACACACCACAGAGCTCCTCAGAGACACAGCGCTCTCCACGCCAGAGATCTCCATACCACAGAGCTCTCCAAAGACACAGAGCTTTCCACAGATACAGAGCTCTCCACAGAGATGTCCACACAACAGAGCTCTACAGAGTTTTTCATGCCACAGAGATCTCCAAACCACAGACTTCTCCATAGACACAGAACTCTCAACATACGTAGAGCTCTCCACATTACAGAGCTCTTCACATATGCAGAGCACTTCACACCACAGAGCTCTCCAAACCACAGAGCTCTCCACAACACCGAGCAGTCCACAAACACAGAGCTCTCCACACCACAGAACTCGTCACATACACAGAGTTCACCACACCACAGAGGACTTTACACCACAGAGCTCTCCACAGACACAGAGCTCTCAACACTATAGAGTTCTCCACAGACACAGAGCTCTCAACGCCACAGAGCTCTCCACAGACACAGAGCTCTCCACAGACACAGAGGGCTTCACACCACAGAGCTCTCCACAGACACAGAACTCTCCACACCACAAAGCTCTCCACAGACACAGAGCCCTCTGCACCACAGAGCTCTCCACACAACAGAGTTCTCCACAGACACAGAGCTCTTCACACCACAGGTCTCTCCACAACACAGACCTCTTCACATACGCAGAGCTCTATACACCACACAGCTTTCCACATACACAGAGCTCTCCACAACACAGAGCTGTTCACAACACAGAGCTCTCCACATACACAGAGCTCTCTACACCACAAACACCCCCTGTACTTACCCCTAGGTCTGACTCCCCTTAGCACAGACCCCCAATACTTACATTTTCTGCACTCACACTGGCAGCAGTGACTTCAGCAGCACTGACCCACTCTGCACTGACCCCCTCATCACTGACATTCACAGCACTGACCTTCCCAGCACTGAGCCCCACTGCACTGACCCTTTCTGCACTGACCACTGCCTGCAGTGAGCACCCCTCCCCTGACACCACAGCACTCACACCCGTACAACTGACCTCCCCAGCAGCTACATCCTCTGCACTAACCTCCACAGCACTGACACCCCCAGCACTGACTCCCCCACAGTGACCCCTCAATGCCAACACCCCAAGCACTCACACTCCCAGCAATGACCCTTCAACACCGACACCCTGAGCACTGACATTCCCAGCAGTGACCCCGCCAACACTGACCTCCTTAGCACTGACCTTTACCCCTGAAACCTCCAGCACTTACCCCCGAAAGTGACTTCCTCAGCAGTTACACACCCAGAAGTGATTTCTCGAGCACACTTCAGCACCCACTGCACCATCATTGACACCCCTAGGACTGACACCCCATCACTGACACCCCCAGCACTGAGACTCTCAGCACTGACACCCCAGCACTGGCATCCCCAGCACTGACACCCACAGCCCTGATACCCGAGCACTGACACCCCCGGTACTGGCATCCCAGCAGTAACACCACCAGCACTAACCCCCATCACTGACCACCCCCCCAGCACTGCTCCCTCGGCACTGATCCCCCCAGCACTGATCCCCCAGCACTGACCTCCCAGGCACTGACACCCCCACCACTGACCTCTGCAACACTGACTTCCCCTCGGTACTGACCCCCAATCACTGACACTCCAGCACTGACCCCCCGCCAGAATTTCTCCCTCAGCACTAATCCCCCCAGCACTGACACCCCCAGCACTGAAGCCCCCAGGTATGGGTATGACACCTATACCACTAACACCCCAACACTGACACCGCCATCACTAACATCCCCAACACTAACAGCCCTGCACTGACACTCCCAACACTGACACTCCCAGCACTGACACCCCAACACTGACACCCCAAAACTGAGACTCCAAGCACTGACACCCCAACACTGACACCCCCAGCACTGACACCCCAACACTGACACCCCCAACACTGAGACCCCCAGCACTGACACCCCAACACTGAAACTCCCAGCACTTATACCTCCAACACTGAGACTCCCAGCACTGACACCCCAACACTGATGCCCCCAGCACTGACACCCCAACACTGAGACTCCCAGCACTGACACCCCAACACTGACGCCCCCAGCACTGACACCCCCAGCAGTGACAGCCCCTGCTGTCAATAAGTAACAGTAATTTGTTATTTATTTGTTTTTGGTTAGAACTCACAGAATAGTACAGAGAACAACACAGAACCTCTATGTACTCACCACCTAACTCCCAAACACAATATTTCTCCACACTTCATTATTTTCTGAAATACACAAGGCATCATCACATACACATTGAAATGCTTCCATCCCTTTCCTCAAGTCAATGCTCCCACTCTCTGAGGTGACTCCGCTCTGAATTCGGTGTGTAGAGTTGGGTGACATTTGGGAAGAGAGTGTGCTACGCATATGTAAATGTAACTACTTATGTTTCCAGAAATAAAATTCAGTATTTTATGCCCTACTTGAATCTTGAAATAATGCAATTGAAGTTCAAGCTTGAAATGCTGTAAAAAGTTTGAAAAGCTAAGTTCGACTGTACAATTTGAAGACACCTCCAGTGCTGAGGCTTAGCTGTTCGCCCTGGGCTGGGGAGGGTTGTGGAGCCTGTGTTGTTGGAGCATGGAGCCTCAAGGGTTGTTAACTATTCTGAGTGTTATCGCTGGGTTAATTTTGTTGGTATGCGTGTCCTTCATTTTAATCGTCGTGTCATGTCAGCATTTTCTTAGCTGTTAATTTGTTCATGGGTGTATTAGTTTGTTCTTGCATTGCTATAAAGAAATAACCAACCGAGACTGGGTAATTTGTAAAGAAAAGAGGTGTAATTGGCTTCATGGTTCTGTAGGCTGTACAGGTTTCTGCTTTTGAGGAGGTCTCAGACAGCTTTTACTCCAGGTGGAAGGTGAAGCCAGAGCAGGTACATAACAGAATCAAAAGGGGGAGGTGCCACACACTTTTAAATGACTGGACCTTGTGGGGACTGCACCAAGGAGACCTTGCTAAACCATTCATGAGAAATCCACCCCCATGATTCAATCCTCTCCCCCAAAGCCCCACCTCCAACAACTGTTGAAATCGACAATGTTGTGCTTCCTACCTACAACATCTCCAATGTTGGAGGTGGGGATTATACAATATATAATACTGTACGTAATATTGTATTATAGTATGCAATATATATATTAACTCTAAGCATTTGCATGAGTGTACCATTCAATGCCATTAAACACATTCATGGTAATGTGTGCCCATCACCACCATTTTTGCCCAAGATTTTTCATCATACACAACATAAAGTCTGTTCGTTTTAAACACCAACTCCTCACTCCTCATTCCCCCTGCCCCAGCCTTTGGTTACCTCGCTTCTACTAGCTGTCTCTGTGATTTTGCCTATGTCACACGAGTGGGGTCAAATAATATTCACCATTTTGTGTCTGCTTATTTCACTAAGCACAATGTCCTACAGCTAAGCACAAGCTGTAGCCTGTCAGAAGCCCCTTCCTTTGTAAGGCTGAATAATTTCCATGGTATGGATGGACCACACTGTTCGTTCATTCCTCTGTGGATGGACATTTGTGTTGTTTCTATCTCTTGGCTGTTGAGGATAATGCTACTAAGAATATGGGTGTTCAGATATCTCTTTGTGTTCCTGACTTCAATTCCTTTAGATGTCCTACGTGTGGAATTCCTGGATCTTACAGTCACTCTGTGTCTGATTTTTTGAGGAACCTCCTAACTTTTCCACAGCATCAATGGATGAGAGTTCTGATTTCTCCATCCACATCCTCACCAACACTTCTTTTCCATTGCTTTTTATTTTATAGCCATCTTATTAGATGTGAGGTGGCATCTCAACTGTGGTTCTGATTTGCATGTACATATGATTGATGATACTGAACATCTTTTAATGTGCTTATTGATCATTGTATATCTTGTTTGGGGAAATATCTATTCAAGATCTTTCCCATCTTAACATTGTTTTTTAATTGCTCTTGTTGTTGAGTCATGGGAGTTCTTTATATGTGCTGGATATTAATCCCTTATCAGATATATGATTTGTAAATATTTTCTCCCATTCTGTAGGTGTCTTTTTGCTTTCTAGAAAGAGTCCTTTGATACACAAAAGTTCTTAATTTTGATGAAGTCCAGTTTATCTATTTTTCCTTTTGCTGCCTTTGCATTTTTTGGTCATATCA
This sequence comes from Theropithecus gelada, assembly GCF_003255815.1. NCBI lineage: Eukaryota > Metazoa > Chordata > Mammalia > Primates > Cercopithecidae > Theropithecus > Theropithecus gelada. The sequence continues at coordinate 121,951,592 of NC_037671.1, read as the reverse complement.
TTATTACTTTCTATTAGTATATTATTTTCCCTCATTTTTTATTGTTACTTCTGCCATATATCAACATTCCAGGAGTGCATGCCTCTGTCTCTGGATTTAGTAGAGGCACCGGCAGCCACCAGCTCACTAGGCCTCAGGCTTGATGGTCACCTCATGGCAACACCACAGTGTTTCTGCTTCAGGTCAAGCTCCTGCTCCTTTTCCTGTTACCCCGACTCTCCTCCTGCTCCAGTCCCGTGACTTCAGACACAGAGAGCAGTGGGAGTTGCAGCCGTGCCTGTTCAAAGGCCACATGGTCTGGGTGTCCAGGCCCCAGTGGTGTCTCCTCCTCTGCTGTCTCTCAAGGCAGAGCTTTCTGAGAGGGCGGCATTTTCTTGCCCATTCCCTGTGTATTTGTGTTTCTCTTCAAAGGGTCCTTGGGCATTCTGGCTATCTCTAAAACTCATTGGCTGGGTTACCATTGGCCTTCCTGGGTCATTTCTTTTATTCTTGAGAAGCGATTCCCTGACTCTCCTGTTACAGTCATGGCTAGGCCTCGGTGTGTACAAGGCAGCCAAGAGATGGTAACCAGATTCTGAAAATAACCCCCTTTCCTTCTAGTGATCTCCAGCCACTGACAATATTCCACCTTTAGAAATTTCATTCTTTTGATGTGTGGCATTATGTATCTGATGTCAAACTTTGAATGCAAATTAATTCTGGAAATACATGTAAAAATTCATGCAACTAATTCTGTGAGTGCTAAGGTTTGTAGTAACTAGGGTTCCAGACAAAAAGCTTTAAGAGGTCAGTACCTGGGGTTGCACTGTCAAGCGTGGTGTCTGCCTGTGGCCCTGAGACCTAGAAATGTGGCTGGTCTGGGTTGAGATGTGCTGTCAGTGTCAAATGCATCCTGGACTTCAGAGATGTTGCATGATAGAAGAATATAACATGTGTCATCAATAATCGTTTCATATTGATGGCATGATGAAATAACCTTTGGCTCTATTGGTTTAATAAAACATATGATTAAAATTCATTTCTGTTTCTTTTTTCTATCTCTGCTGGCCTGTGTTACTCTCCGGCTTTGCCTAGGGAAGCTGAGCGTAGGATGGGTTAAGGGAACAACTGGACAGAAAGCCTGGGTAGGAGGCAGCCGGAAGTCACTGAGCCCATGATGCAGGGGTCAAGGGAGTGGCCTTGGTGGGCAGGGCTCAGGGGAGCGGCCTCGGTGGGCAGGGCTCAGGGGAGTGGCCTTGGTGGGCAGGGCTCAGGGGAGCGGCCTTGGTGGGCAGGGCTCAGGGGAGCGGCCTCAGTGGGCAGGTTGCACAGGGGAGCGGCCTCGGTGGGCAGGGCTCACGGGAGTGGCCTTGGTGGGCAGGTTGCTCGGGGGAGCGGCCTCGGTGGGCAGGGCTCAGGGGAGCGGCCTCGGTGGGCAGGTTGCTCGGGGGAGTGGCCTCGGTGGGCAGGTTGCACACCTGTACCTCTGGGGGCTGTTGGAGGCCACTGAACAGTTGCTACAGCTGAACCAGACACCAGAGAGGCTTTCACCGGTCAAAGGCTTGGGAGGACCCTGGGGTTTCCCCAGGCCTTGCTTGTGCAGATCAGCTGGTGTGAGCTCTGTGGATAATGAGACTCTCTGTTGCTGATCTTCCCGTCAGGGGTTGGGGGGGCGCACCAGACACAGATTCTAGGTGTGGTTTCCCCCAGTTTGTGTTCAGCCAAGAAGAGGCCCTGGTCTCTGGGGTCCCAGGAAGCATGTCCCGCAGGGAATTAATCCCAGGGTCTCAGATCCCGTTATGATTCACTCGCTGAATAGTTAAAAGACCCAGATTCAAAAGGGGCAGCTCAAACCTTTGCCCCCTGGGAACAAAGGCAGGAGATTAGCTCTGTGTTATCAACCAGCATTGTCAGGATAGAATGAAAAAGGCTAACTTTAAAGGCTTCACCTGTTGAGGCCTTAGTCAGAGCCTCGATGGGAATCAAAGGTCATTCCTGCCCAAGGTTTTGTCTCGAGTCCTCAAATGGGTAGCACTGAATTACCTTTGAAAGTGGCCTCAAAGGACCGGAGACGAAGCATGGATTAGTGTCTTAATCTTAATAGCATGAGGCCTGTAGTTAGGGTCCAGGGAACTTGAGGGAAGAGGTAGCATTGTCCTGGGCCATCCCTGGCATGCAGTGCTGTTAGAGGTGGGCTGGGGTGAGGGTGAGCTTTGTGCCTCTGGACAGGACCCTTTCACCAGCTTTGGGGGCGTTGTCACAGAGCTTCACCAGCTGAGTTAGCGTTGGCCCTCGGACAATGGGATTTGTCAAGACCAGATGAATGAAATCTTAGGCTCAGACGGGAAAAGGCAGGCGTCCTGCTCTGGTATTTCTGTGGGGAACAATGTTGGGTCAGCCTGAGCTGTGGGGCTGGAGAAGACCCCAAATGCCAAAATATTATCTGGTGTCTCTGCCGCCCCTCACCCCACTTTAGAGCCACCGGGGACAACCAAATGTGCTCAGAGGCTGCCTGTTCCTGCCTGTGGGTCCCCTCCCCAGCTGCAAGAGTGGTTTCTGCACTGATGTGGACCCCAGCCTGCCCGCTGTTCTGAAGCTGCCTTCACCACAGAAGGGGAGGTTGGGGCTGGCCTCTGAGGAGTGACCAGGCCGAACCCAGTGTCTACCACGGCCTCAACGCCTTCCCTGCCATGTGGGGTCCCGGTGTCGGCCTGGTGGCATAAGGCTGTGCCGGGCCTGTCATCGCAGACCAAGGGCAAGAGCGGCCTCAGGATGGAAGAGACTGCACAGAGCTGTCCCTAAGTGGCCCCTGGGCTAGGACAGGACCCGCAAGGAGAACAGCCTTGCTTCCTTCCCCCTCACCGTTGTGTCCACACTCAGAGCCGACTCCCTTCCTCCCTCTCCAACCCACTATGTGCTGTAGATGGGCTGTGGCTCAGCTGGGCACCCCTGGCTGCTGCCTCTCTTTTTCCCCGTCCCCAGCCAAGTGGGTCTTGGTTTCCTTCACTACAGGCAGAACCCGAGCCTGCGCTGTGCCCTGATGAGTGGCGCCCCTTCCTCCACGGCCGTTCTGTGGGTGTGCCTTTGCCACACTCCCACTTCCCACCCTGACACAACATCGATCCCCAAGTCAGGGTGGACTCGGGACCCCTCAACTTTCCCCTGTGCCCCTATGCATTTCATGGGCAAATCAAACCTTTTCAAACTTCCGCCTCCACAGGTCCCCAGGGGCGGACACTCCAAGGTCCCCGTTGCTCCTGTCCTCTGCCGGCCCCCTCACCACCTAAATTAGTGGTCCTGCCCAGGCTGTTACCACAAGGCTAGCTGGCCTTGATGTCAATGCCTGCCTTTCTGAGGGCGATTTTCTGAGGCCCCAGGCCCCAGCAGGTGGGATTTCTCCTTCCATCCGTACCCCCGACAGCATCGTGCTGGCTGTTCAGTGTGGCGGCTGCACCTGGTGTCCAGCTACAGCCCACGGAGCCAGGGACAGAGCTGGGTTTAGTCGGGATGCCAGTGGGGATGCCTCACCTCTGTGCGTGGAGAAGTTACTGCCAGTGTCCGGTGCGGGAATCATTCCAGGAATGCTCTCACCTGCAAAAATTTAGGAGTTCAATAACAAAATATGAAACTGCAGGAAATGGGTTTGAGATATTTGTATGATTAAAAACAAATTTATATAAAACTTATTAGTGGAAAGGCTGAATTATCTTTCTCTTCTCTTAATAGAAAATGATATATTAGCAGGGTGCATTGGCTCACGCCTGTAATCCCAGCACTTTGGGAGGCTGAGGCGGGCAGATCACTTGAGGTCAGGAGTTCAAGACCAGCCTGGCCAACATGGTGAATTCCCGTCCTCACTAAAAATACAAAAATTAGCTGGGCACGCTGGTGTGTGCCGGTAATTCCAGCTACTCGGGAGGCTGAGGCAGGAGACTCACTTGAACCTGGGATGCGGAGGTTGCAGTGAGACGAGATTGTGCCACTACACTCCAACACTCCAGCCTGGGAGACAGAGCAAGAATCCATCTCAAAAAAAAAAAAAAAGGAAAAGAAAAAAAAAGAAATGATATATCAAAATTGTCACACATAGAAACAGTCAAAGGTGTGAGAAAGTGTAGAAAAAGTAAGAGCTGGAGAAATGAGGCAGTGTCAGGCAGGTGACTGAAAATACTGATTTTGGATTCTGTGATGTTTGTGGCTTTGCCTGATTTTTCAAGTATGTAATTTGTTTCCATCTGCCTTCTCCCTTTGAATATGTGTGGAGGGACTCCTTTTCTTGAATAACTGCCCCCCACCAACCAACCCCATTATAAAGCTGCCAGGCTTAGCAAGGCTTGGTTCTGCCCCGACTTTATTTCACTTTAGAAGACTTCACCTGCTCTTGGCTTGAACAATGACGTCTTTTTCTGGGCTCACAAATCTATTTCTGGAATAAACTTCTCCCTGGTGATTTGTCCTTTATTTCCCACTTTCTGGGTACAGGAGGTTGTCACTCTAATAATTTAATAGGGTCATGTTGATGGTTATTGGTGACATTTGGCCACAGAGGAATACTGATATTTTAAACAGAGATATAGCAACACTCAGAATATTTTACCCAACTAATTTGGAAGCATCTTCACAAACATTAGCTTTGAGAAATGTTTTCTAAATTTTATTCTTAGTCAAGTGGTGGAAGGTGGAGGTAGCTTCAAGTGATCCTTAGAAAAAGGTATTTCTGGAGGCTGAAGACAGAAGGGTCTTATTCAAATGATTTTTCTGACCTAAAACAAGATACAAAAGCCAGTGTAGGAAAGAGAGGGAACTGCCAAGAATGTGTCTGATACTTTCAGACAATCTCTATGCATTTGGGGTCTGGAGAAAAGGGAAGAAAGACACCTTTACAAGAGTCAAACCTGAAGGAGGGACCCTAATCCCACAGTCACCAGCTCCCCCTGGCAGCACCTGTAGCCTCTTTAGTGTCTGGGGCAACAGACCGGCACTGGCCTATGGTCGGCTGTGGTTGACTGAGAACAAAGGCTCCCACCTCTCTTGGAGCCCTTGGTGGCTCGTGAAGCTCTTCATGTGATGCCTGGTGACCAACCCTGGGGCTCCAGACACCTTCACGCCAACCACAGGACACAGTAATACTTGGAAGGACCCTCCAGCACCTGTAGGCCACACCAATGGACAGAAGGGTCCTCCCACACTGATGGATGGAGGGGTCCTCCCACATTGCAGACCATGCCAATGGAGGGGGGTCCTCCCACACTACAGACTATGCTGATGGAAGGAGGGGTCCTCCCACACTGCAGACCACGCCAGGGGTCCTCCCACACTGCAGACTATGCCAATGGAAGGGGGGGTCCTCCCACACTGCAGACGACGCTGATGGGAGGGGGGGTCCTCCCACACTGCAGACTACGCTGATGGAAGGGGGGGTCCTCCCACACTGCAGACTATGCTGATGGAAGGGGGGGGTCCTCCCACACTGCTGACTACGCCAATCGAAGGGGGGGTCCTCCCACACTGCAGACCACGCTGATGGACGGAGGGGTTCTCCCACACCTGCAGGCCACTCTGATGGATGGAGGGGTCTTTCCTCACCTGAAGGCTACCCTCATGGATGGAGGGGTCCTCCTGCACCTGCAGGCCATGCTGTGTGTGTGTGTGTGTGTGTGTGTGCTTTAACTTTGTTGTTTTTGTAAATGGACAATGTGTAACTGTCTATATGGAGTACAAAACAATGATACAATTAATACAATGTGGAATAATTCAGTCAAGGGAATTAGCACATCCCTCACCTCAAATACTTAACACATTTTTGTGGTGAGAACATTTTGAAGTTTATTCTCTTTCTCTTTTTCTCTTGATTTTTTAAAAAAGTATTTATTTCAATAGCTTTTGGGGAAACAGGTGGTGTTGGTTCCATGGATAAGTTCTTCAGTGGCGATTTCTGAGATTTTGATGCACCCATCACCCGAGCAGTGTACACTGCACCCAGTGTGTAGTCTTTTATCCCTCATCCCCCTCCCACTCTTCCCCCCATGTCCCCAAAGTCCATTGTATCATTCTTACACTTTTGCGTCTTCATAGCTTAGATCCCACTTATGAGTGAGAACATACAATGTTTGGTTTTCCATTACTGAGTTACACTTAGAATAATGGTCTTCAGTTTCATGCAGGTTGTTGCAAATGTCATTATTTCATTCCTTTTTATGGCTGAGTAGTATCCTATGATATACATGTACCACAATTTCTTTATCCATAATGGGCATCTGGGCTGGTTACATATTTTTGCAATTGTGAATTGTGCTCCTAAAATCATGCATGTCCAAGTATCTTTTTGGTATAATGACTTCTTTTCCTCTGGGTAGATAACCAGTAATGGGATTGCTGGATCAAATGTTAGATCTACTTTTAGTTCTTTAAGGAATTTCTACACTGTTTTCCGTAGTGGTTGTATTTGTTTACACTCCCACCAGCAGTGTAAAAATATTCCCCTTTCACCACAGCCATGCCAACTTCTCTATTATGCTTTGATTTTTTGGATTTTTTGATTATGGCCACTCTTGCGGGAGTAAGGTGGTATGGCATTGTGGTTTTGATTTGCATTTCCCTGATAATTAGTGATGTTGAGAATTTTTCATGTTTGTTGCCCATCTGTATATCCTCTTTTGAGAATTGTATGTTCATGCCCTTAGCCCACTTTTTGATGGGATTTATTCTTTTTCTTGCTGATTTGTTTGAGTTCCCTGTAGATTCTGGGTATTAGTCTTTTGTCAGATGCATAGTTTGCGAATATTTTCTCCCATTCTGTGGGTTGTCTGTTTACTCTGCTGGTTATTTCTTTTGCTGTGCAGAAACTTTTCAGTTTAATTAAGTCCCATCTATTTATCCTTGTTTTTGCTGCTTTTGCTTTTGGGTTTTTGGTCATGAAGTCTTTGCCTAAGCCAACATCTAGAAGGGGTTTTCCAGTGTTATCTTCTAGCACTTTATGGTTTCAGTCTTAGATTTAAGTCTTTGATCCATTTTGAGTTTGTTTTCATGTAAGGTGAGAAATGAGGATCCAGTTTCATTCTTCTACATGTGGCTTGACAATTATCTCAGCACCATTTGTTGAATGGGGTGTCCTTTCCCCACTTTATGTTTTTGTTTGTTTCATCGAAGATCAGTTGACTGTAAGTATTTCACTTTCTTACTGGGTTCTCTATTCTGCTCCATTGGTCTAAGTGCCTCTTTATACCACTACTGTACTGTTTTGGTGACTATAGCTTTATAGTATAGCTTGAAGTCAAGTAATGTGATGCATCCAGATTTGTTATTTTTACTTAGTCTTGCTTTGGCTATACTGGGTCTTTTTTGTTCCATATGAACTTCAGGAATTTTTTTTTCTAGTTCTATGAAGAGTGATGGTGGTATTTTGATGGGAATTGCATGGATTTGTAGATTGCTTTTAGCAGTTTGGTCATTTTCACAATATTGATTGTACTTCCATGAATATGGGATGTGATTGCATTTGTTTTTGTCATGTATAATTTCTTTCAGCAGTGTTTTGTAGTTTTCCCTTTAGAGGTCTTTCATCTCCTTGATTATGTATATTCCTAAGTATTTTATTTATTTATTTATTTGTTTATTTATTTATTTATTTATTTATTTATTTATTTTTGTAGCTATTGTGAAAGGGACTGAGTTCTTGATTTGAATCTCAATGTAGTCACTGTTGGTGTATAGCAGTGCTACAGATTTTCGTGCATTAATTTTGTATTCTGAAACACTAGTGAATTCATTTCTTAGTTCCAGGAGCTGTTTGGATGAGTCTTTAGGTTTTTCTAGGCATATGATTATGTCACCAAAGAACAATGACAGTTTGACTTCTTCTTTACCAATTTGGATGTACTTTCTTTATTTCTTTCTCTTGTCTGATTCCTCTGGCTAGGACTTCCAGTACTATGTTGAATAAAAGTGAAAGTGGGCATGCTTGTTTTTCCCAGTTCTTGGGGGAATGCTTTCAACTTTTCCCCATTCAGTATAATGTTGGCTGTGGGTTTGTCATAGATGGCTTTTACTTCTTTAAGGTATGCCGTTTCTATGCTGACTTTGCTGAGGGTTTTAATCATAAAGTGATGCTGGATTTTGTCAAATGCTTTTTCTGCATCTATTGAGACGATCATGTGATTTTTCTTTTTTAATTCTGTTTATGTGGTGTATCACATTTATTGACTTATGGGCGTTAAACCATCTCTGCATCCCTGGTATGAAACCAACTTAATCATGGTGGATTATCTTTTTAATATGCTGTGGGATTTAGTTAGCTAGTATTTTGTTGAAGATTTTTGCATCTATGTTCATCAGGGATATTGGTGTGTATTTTTGTTGTTGTTATGTCCTTTCCTGGTTTTGGTATTAGGGTTCTGTTGGCTTCCTAGGATAATTTAAGGGGGATTCTCTCTTCTCTACATTTTGAAACAGTGTCAATAGGATTGGTACCAATTCTTCTTTGAATATCTGGTAGAATTAAGCTGTGAATCTGTCTGGTCCTAAACGTTTTTTGGTTGGCAATTTTAAAATTATCATTTCAATCTTTTTGCTTTTGCTCAGAGTTCAGAGTTTCTATTTCTTCCTGGTTTAATCTAGGAGGATTGTATATTTCCAGGAATTTATCCATCTCTTCTAGGTTTTCTAGTTTGTGTGCATAAAGGTGTTCATAGTAGCCTTGAATAATCTTTTGTATTTTGTGGTATCAGTTGTAATATCTCCTGTTTCATTTCTCATTGAGTTCATTTGGATCTTTTCTCTTTTTCATTGGCTAATCTCACTAGTGACCCATCAGTTTTTATCTTTTCAAAGAACCAGCTTTTTGTTTCATTTGTATTTTGTATTTTTTTTTGTTTCAATTTCCTTTAGTTTTGCTCAGATTTTTGTTATGTCTTTTCATCTGCTGGGTTTGGGTTCATTTGTTCTTTTATTTCTAGTTTCTTGAGGTGTGACCTTAGATTGTCTATTTGTCCTTTTACCAATTTTTTGATGTAGGCATTTAATTCTATGATCTTTCCTCTTAGCACACCACCTTTGCTGTATCTCAGAGGTTTTGACAGGTTGTATAACGATCATCACTTGGTTCAAATAATTGTTAAATTTCCATCTTGATTTCATTGTTGACCCAATGATCATTCAGGGGCAGGTTGTTTAATTTCCTTGTATTTGGACTGTTTTGAGGGTTTATGTTGGAGTTGATTTCCAATTCTATTCCACTGTGGTCTGAGAGACTACTTGATATAATTTCAATTTCCTTAAATTTATTGAGATTTATTTTGTAGTCCATCATATGGTCTATCGTGGAGAACGTTCCATGTGCTGATGAGTAGAGTGTATATTCTGCAGTTGTTGGACAAGATGTTCTGTAAATATCTGTTAAGTCCATTTGTTGTAGGGTATAGTTTAAGTCCATTGTTTCTTTGTTGACTTTCTGTCTTGATGACCTGTCTATTGCTGTCAGTAGAGTATTGAAGTCCCCCACTATTATTGAGTTGCCATCTGTCTCATTTCTTAGACCTGGTAGTAATTGTTTTGTAAATTTGGGAACTCTAGTGGCAAGTGCATATATATTTAGGATTGTGATGTTTTCCTGTTGGACTAGTCCTTTTATCAGTATACAAGATTCCTCTGTCTTTTTAAGCTTTTGTTGCTTTAAAGTCCATTTTGTCTCATATAAGAATAGTTGCTCCTGCTTGCTTTTGGTGTCCATTTGCATGGAATGTCTTTTTCCACCCCTTTACCTTAACTTTATGTGAGTGCTTATGTGTTAGGTGAGTCTCTCGAAGACATCAGATACTTGGTTGGTGAATTCTAATCCATTCTGCCAGTCTATATCTTTTAAGTGGAGCATTTAGGCCATTTACATTCGACGTTAGTATTGAGATTTGAGGTACTAGTCTATTGGTTGTGCTAGTTGTTGCCTGAATACCTTACTTATCTTTTTCATTGTGTTATTGTTTTAAATGTCCTGTGAAATTTATGCTTTAAGGAGATTCTAGTTTGGTGTACTTTTAGGATTTGTTTCAAGATTTAGAGATCCTTTTAGCAGTGCTTGTAGTGCTGGCTTGGTAGTGGTGAATTGTCTCAGCATTTGTTTGTTTGAAAAAGACTTTCTCTTTGCTTCATTTATGAAGCTTAGTTTTGCTGAGTGAAAGGAAGATATCTTGGGTCCCTGAAATCAATGAGCTAAAAGGAAACGTCAAGTTGGGAACCCCTTAGGGCAAACCTGCCCTGCTTTTTATTCAAAGTCACCCCTCTGCTCACTGAGATAAATGCATATCTGATTGCCTCTTTTGGGGAGGCTAAGCAGAAACTCAAAAGAATACAAACATTTGTCTCTTATCTACCCACAATTTGGAAGCCCCCTCCCCGCTTTGAGTTGTCCCACCTTTCCAGACAGAACCAATGTTCACCTTACATATGTTAATTGATGTCTTGTGTCTCCCTAAAATGTACAAAACCAAACTGTGTTCTGACCGCCTTGGGCACATGTCATCAGGACCCCCTGAGGCTGTGTCATGGGTGTGCATCCTCAACCTTGGCAAAATAAACTTTCCAAATTAACTGAGACCTGTCTCAAATTTTTGAGGTTCACATTTTTGTACTCATGGAGGGATTCTGAGAGGAGAAGTCCATGACCTTTGACAATCTCCTATTGGTGCTTGGTACCAGCATGAGCTAACTTTATGGCTCAAACCAATAGAACAATTTGCTGAGGTCTGGGAGCATCCCCTCCAGAGAATCCCTGATCTCTCAAAATTTGGTCAAGATCTAATGTTTATTTTGCTGTACACCTCCTTTTTTGGGGGGTTTTACTTGCTTCCAACACAGGAAGGCAAGTTTTTCCTGCTTCCATGATGACGGAAGGCAGGTAACTCCTTTTGAGAGTTTCAGCTTCCAACAGGGAAGATGAGGTTTTCTTTCCTGCTTCTAGGACGGTAAAGAGCTGTCTTCAGCCCGAGACCCATCCTTAGGTAAGTAACTGTATTGGGGTTTGTCTTGGCTAAAGTTAAAATTAACAAACAGCTGGTCTTAATTTCTCCTTACCATTAGAGCACTCAGTAATCATATAAGTTGTACAATCATTTGTTTCGCTTAACTTTTTTTTAGTTGTTGTTGTTGTTTGTTTCTATTTTTCTTTCAGTCTTTTTCCCTTTGGGTTTGATCAACTCTATCCAATTTGATCAAATCCAAAGGTAAGTTCCAAATTATGGATAATGAGGCTTCTAAGTGGCTAAATTCCCACCAAAAAAAAAAAAGTGGTATAATGGGGGTAGAAAAATGGCTAGTTTAAGGAAGAAAAGGAAAGATTTTTGATTTTGACTACTTAAGGGGTTTTATTTACGTAAAAGGCCGTCTTTTTGCTAGCCAGGCCAAACATAAAGAACCGTGGCTGTGCTTCTAAAACAGCAGTCATGAATGCAACAGGACACAATTGAAGAAACTGGTTATCTTACTAAGGGTTTGACTGGAATGGTGGGCTTTCCTTTAAGGAATCAAACTTGACTTATGGAGCCAATAAAAGCCCTTTGGGAAACTGACTTCATATTTCACTGTACAGGGTTCCTGACCTGTGGTAAGTAAAGAATGTCACTTTCTGACAGGCCCAGGAGACCCAAGTTTATCTTGGAACCCCAAGAGGAGAGGATCACCCAACTCATAGGTATTTAATGGCCTAAATATATGGCCGGGCTTGGCTTTAAAAAAAAGTCTTATTTGAGATTCCTTCTATGGAACAATGTTCCGTCAAAGCCCATTTAAAAGTCTATGTAAAAAATAATTATTCTTGCTGCACTGTCTACAAATAATTAGGCCAAGTACAATAAAGCAATCAGTCTTATCATGATCTGTCTTTAGTAAAAATGGGAAACTGGAGAGAGAAAAATTGTGTTTCAAAAACTGTAACACTAACTATAATCAAACACGTGTTAGATTCTAGTCTTGCCTAATGTTTTTCGATTTTTAGTACTTTTCTACCATTTGGACTGAATTCTAATTTTTCTTGGCTACAAGTCTTCAGAATAATGTCTTCAATTTTTTCCTTCTTCTTTTTCATTTTTTCCTAATTTGGAGTCACTGAAAACTAAGTTGTGCTCTTTTAAAGCCTTTTGAACTGATGCTGCACAACTTAAACTTCAGAAGAAAATAACAGCAACCTATTTACATACACGAGCTGCTTTCATACCTGCCTACTGATATATAAACTCCAGGGTAATGAGGCCTATATCAATTTTCAAGGATTGTTCTTTCGTTTGTTATTGTTTTTCTCTCTTCCTCCCCCTGTTTTTCTCTTCATAGGACATGAGACTTCACAACCTTCTAAAAATGAACTTTCCTAATAACTTGAGACCTACCTGTCTACGAATAAACCATCCTAGCCATGAGAGATCAGATGAAACCTAGAACCAGAGACTCATTTTCTCTAAAATGCTTTCTCCAAAAGGTTTCTAAAAAGAAAAGGGGCTGGGGAATGTGAAAGAAAAATATCTTGGGACCCCAAAATCTCTAAGCTAAAGGGAAATGTCAAGCTGGGATCTCCTTAGGGCAAACCTGCCTCCCATTCTATTCAGTCACCCCTTTGTTCACTGAGATATATACATATCTGATTGCCTCCTTTGGGGAGGCTAATCAGAAACTCAAAAGAATGCAACCATTTGAATCTTATCTTCCTACAATTTGGAAGCCCCCTACCTACTTTGAGTTGTCCCACCTTTCCAAACAGAACCAATGTTCACCTTACATATGTTGATTGATGTCTTGTGTCTCCCTAAAATATATAAAACCAAACTGTGCTCTGACCACCTTAGGCATATGTCATCAGGACCTCCTGAGGCCGTGTCATGGCATTCATCCTCAACCTTGGCAAAATAAACTTTCTAAATTAATTGAGACCTGTCTCAAATTTTCAGGGTTCACAGCTGGATACAAAATTCTTGGCTGGTAATTGTTTTGTTTAAGGAGGCTAAAAATAGGACCCCAATCCTTTCTAGCTTATAGAGTTTCTGCTAAGAAATCTGCTGTTAACCTGATAATCTGATAGGTTTTCTTGTATAGGTTACCTGATGTTTTTGTTTCACAGCTCTTAAGATTCTTTCCTTTGTCTTGACTTCAGATAACTGATGACTATGTGACTAGGCAATGATCTTTTTGCAATGAATTTCCCAGGTGTTCTTTGAGCTTCTTGTATTTGGATGTCTAGATCTCTAGCAAGGCCAGAGAAGTTTTCTCCTATTATTCCCTCAAATACATTTTTCAATCTTTAGATTTTTCTTCTTCCTCAGGAACACCAATTATTCTTAGGTTTGGTTGTTTAACATAATCCCACATTTCTTGGAAGCTTTGTTTATTTTTTCAAATTCTTTTTTCTTTGTCTTTGTTGTGTGATGCTAACTCGAAAGCTTTGTCTTCAAGTTCTGAAGTTCTTTCTTCTACTTGATCATTTCTATTGCTGAGATTTTTCCAGTGCCTTTTGCATTTCTCTAAGTGTGTCCTTCATTTCCAGAAGTTGTGATTGTTTTTTATTTATGCTCTCTATTTCACTGGATATTTTTCCATTCATATTGTATACCATTGATAGGGTTTGGCGCTGTGTCCCCACCCAAATCTCATCTTGAATTGTACTCCTATAATTCCCATGTGTTGTGGGAGGGACCTGGCAGGAGATGGTTGGATTGTGGGGGGCAACTTTCTCCATGCTGTTCTCGTGCTAGTGAGTAAGTCTCAGGAGATCTGATGGTTTGATAAGGGGAAACCATTTCACTTGGCTCTCTCATTCTTTCTTTGCCTGCTGCCATCCATGTAAGACGTGACTTGCTCCTCCTTGCCTTCTGCCATGATTGTGAGGCTCCCCCAGTCACATGGAACTGTATGTCCAATTCAACCTCTTTCTTTTGTAAATTGCCCAGTCTTGAGTATGTCTTTATCAGCAGCATAAAAATAGACTAATACAACCATATTTTTTTAAAAATTACTTTAAGTTGGTCTTCCCCTTTCTCTAGTGCCACTTTGATTAGCTTAATAATCAACCTTCTGAATTCTTTTTCTGGCAATTCAGAGGTTTTTTTCTTGTTTTGGGTCCATTGTTGATGAGCTCGTGTGAGCTTTTGGGGGTGTTAAGAATCTGGTTTTGTTATATTACCAGAATTGTTTTTCTGGTTCCTTCTCATTGGGGTAGACTATGTCAGAAAGAGCATTTGGGACTCAAGGGCTGTTCTTCAGATTCTTTGGTCCCACGGGGTGCTCCCTTGATATGGTGCTCTCCCCCTTCCCCTAGGGATGGGACTTCGTGAGAGTCAAACTGGGTGAGTGTTATTTCTCTTCTGGGTGTGGCTACCCAGTGGAGCTACTGGACTCTGGAATGGTACTGGATTAAATGTCTGCAAAAAGATCTGTGATGTGATCCGTTTTCAGGTTTCTCAGCTGTGGATACCAGCAACTGCTCTGGTGGAGGTAGCAGGAGGGTGAAGTGAACTCTGTGCGGGTCCTTGGTTGTAGTTTTGTTTAGTGCAGTGGTTTTATGTTGGTTGGCCTCCAGCCAGGAGGTGGTACTTTCAAGACTGCATCAGCTGTGGTAGTACAGGCGGATACCAGCTTGCCTTAGGGTCACCTGGATAAGTATTCAGGTTTCTCAGATGATGGGCAGGGACACAGAACTCCTAAGAGATTATATCCTTTGTCTTCAGCTCCCTGGGTGAGTAGAGGAAGACCACCAGGTGGGAGCAAGGATAGGCATATCTGAGCTCAGCCTCTCCTTGGATGTGGCTTGCTGTGGCTGCTGTGGAGGATGGGAATGTGGTTTCCAGGACAATAGAGTTATAATCCCAGGGGGATTATGGCTGCCTCTGCTGTGTCATGCAGGTCACCAAGAAAGTGGGGGAAAGCCAGCAGCCACCAGCCTCACCCAGCTCCCACACACCCAGCAAGGCAAGTCTCCCTCTGGCTGTGCCCCCACAACAGCACTGAGTTTATTTCTAGGCAGCCGGTGAGCAGGGCTACAAGCCTGCCCCACTGGGAAAGCAAGCAGGGCTTTCAGGTTTCATGCATCCCCCCCTGCCACATCCCCGCTTGCCACATCCCCGCCTGCCACATCCCTACCTGCCACGGATTCTGTGCTATGTCTGCACTCCTGGTTCACCCCCTGCCCCGGGATTCTGCCGGGGAAGCTTCACATTTAGTTGAAATTGTTACAAAATTCAGCTGGAAGTTTCCTTCTCCCCGTGGTCATTCCCCAGTTCCACTGGCAGCTCTTCCTAAGGATCCCTGTGAGACAAAGTCAGAAATGACTTCCCTGGAAACCAAGAGTGCCCCCAGGGCTCTTCCTGCTGCTTCCTCTACCCCGATATTTTGCTCAGCTCTCTAAATTTGTTACAGCTCCAAATAAGTTCTAATCCTTCTCCTGCAATCTGGTCCTTCAGGTTCCCCAGTAAGGATTTGTTCAGGAATGGACATTCCCCTCTCACACTTCAGGCGCTCACGGTTTTTTGACTGTCTTATGGAGCCTGCAGAGGCAGTCTACTTCTTTCAAAGGGTCTGTGGATTCTCTTGGCTTTCCTGCTATGTTCCTGCAGTATTTCTTGGAGTAAAAGTTCACAACGTGAGTCTCCACATGCTGCTCTGTTTGTCCAAATGGGAGCTGCAAGTTAGTCCTGCCTCCTATCTGCCATTTTTTTTTTTTTCATGTTCTTTGGTTTTCTTTTAAATTATCTTTAGTCTTGCGATCACCCATAATTTTAAAATTTGGGTATATCTACACTACTTTAATCCTTTTAAGTTGGCAAAAAACCATTCCCAATCACAAATACACAGTTCTACAGTTTTATGTTTCTGAATGGCTGTTTAAAGACAATCCTAAGTTATAACTTAGTTTGACATAGACTGTAAACAATTCGAGAGTGAAGTTTAACTTGCTACTATTTTAAAAGCATGTGACCTTATAGATTTGTGAGATGTGAGAAGTGTTGAATAATCTTTAATATTACACATAAACCATACTAAAATGCTTTTCAGTAAGTAAAAGGAACCATTTTAAATACAGGGAATTATAATTAGATTGGCATCGTTAAGGCCAAAACTCTAAACATTGCTACCTTATTTATCTTCAACCCTTGCCTTTAAGAGGCTAATGAACACAAAATACAGGTGAATCTTGCAGGGTTCTGAGACAGTGAAGGAATTTCCCCAGTATTTAAATATATTCAC
Organism: Theropithecus gelada; assembly: GCF_003255815.1. NCBI lineage: Eukaryota > Metazoa > Chordata > Mammalia > Primates > Cercopithecidae > Theropithecus > Theropithecus gelada. The sequence goes on along the minus strand of NC_037671.1, from coordinate 121,935,398 downwards.
ATGACCAGCTATAGAAATCTAAATATAAAACCAATCTCCAGTAAGTTTTAAGATGGCACTCACTATCTTTGTGAAAAGTTGAACATTACTAACAAAGTCTAATCATATCTTTAGTAAAGTGATAGTAAAGTGATAGCATTTACTGAATTGGAATTACTATTAAAATTCAAAAACTGAACATATTCGTTTAACCACAAGCCAGTCTTAGTTTTAAATCAGGACTGCCCAACAAAATATTCTGTCAGTCATTCATGATCTGAATTCTGGTGTATGAGATCTATTAAAGTATGGTACACATAAAAAAGTCATGAGACATTTGTTTTATAATAAAGAAGGCAGTGGCCAATTATTACTCATTAGTAGCTTTTTTGAGATAAGCTATCAAGTCTGCCCTTTCTTCCTTCTTCTTAATGCCGACAAAGATCATTTTTGTTCCAGGGATGTACTTCTTGGGATTCTCCAAATACTCCATCAGTGTATCCTCTCCCCAGGTGATGCCTTTGTTCTTATTGGTGGCTGTGTAAGAGTATCCAGGGGCCTGACCTGTCTTCCGCCCAAAGAGACCATGGAGATTTGGCCCAGTCTTGTGCTTGCCTCCCTTTTCAACAGTGTGGCACTAGGAACACTTCATAATAAAAATCTTCTTGCCTTTCTCAACATCACCCATATTTAATTCTCTTTTCAGTCGCTGGCACAACGAAGATTCCCGCTCCAAAGCAGGACGTCCCCACTCTCTCCCATGTATTTTTTAAAATGACTTGAAGTTTATTCTCTTGACTTTGAAATGCACAACACCCTCTCATTAGCTGCATCCTGAACTGGGCAGCAGATGTCAAGGAAACCCACACACCTGCCCGAAACTTTGCACCCCTCATAGTCCGCACACCACCCTAACCACCTCCTGCCCTCCCCCGGGTCCTGTTGTTCCAGCTCCCCCATGCACAGGTGGTGCGGTGTCAGTCTCTCTGGACCTGGCTGGTCTTGCTGATTCTCCTGTTCCAACTTCTGATCTCCACAGGCCAATGCTTCATGTTCCTGGGCCCTGATGTCCAGAGGAACCCCATCCAAACACCCTGTGAGCCCACTCGCTGGTGAGGCAGCCTTCTGTGCTCTGGCGCCTTCCTAAAGCACAGGGAGGTCTGCGTTCTGGAAATGTTCAAGATCGTGTCAATCACAGCAATGATACAGACAGCAGATGAGGCTCCCAGGGGGCTGGCAGGGTTCAGATCAGAGGATTGAAGAAACAGAGAAGCCTGCATCCATTCTGACGGAACAGTGAGACTCTGTACTGGAAGCAGTGGTTCAATCAGCACCTGTGTCTATCCAGGGCTGTGCTTGGGATGCCACCTGCAAACCACTGGGTCCTGACACCCACAGGGAAGGCTGCATCCCCAGCCGAGAGGGGACGTGTTCTTCTGAGCTGAGCCCTCCCTCCCATGTGAGGACTGCTTTCTCTGAGATCTTTAGTTTTCTGCACCAGGGATCTGTGTGCTGTGTGTAAATCTGCCTCAGCACAGCCCATCCTCCCTGCACCTCCTACCCCTCCAGCTGACTAGGGTCGCCTGCCCCTCCTTGCCTTGAACCAGAATTATTTCTCTGGTTCCTTCCATTGGGGTAGACTATGTCAGAGGGAAGACCTGGGGCTCAAGGGCTGCTGTTCAGATTCTTTTGTCCCATGGGGTGCTCCATTGACATGGTGTCCCCCACTTCAAACACTGCAGACAGCTGTGAAAGGGAAGAGAGGAGAGACCAAAAGTCCTGCTTCTCTCCCTGCACTCAGGGTGTCCTGGGGGCTCTCCTGTGGGTTCAGAGAGGAGCCCTGGAGCAGACTCTGGGAGCTCCCGTGGGGATGCCGGGGGCCGACCCTCTCAAGGAGCTGCCGTCATCTTCCCTCAGGTTTGGTGATTACCAGATGTAATCAGATGGAATCGCTCTGACAGAGCGGATCCTTGTTTTCAGTGCTCGTGGGCAGCCTGTGTCCACCTGTGTCAGATGGGAGGGGCGGAGGGGGTACAAGGGACTGTGTCTGCTGCCCTACCATGGTCCAGACAAGCCACACAGTGGGCTGAGGCGGAAACTGCCGAATTCATGAAACTTTCAAAATCCAGTCTCACTCCCTTGGCTCCAGTTCATGAATACAAACCATGCATCCAACCAAGGACCATTATCCAAATCTACAAGAAACTCAAACAACTCAATGGCAAAAAACAAGTAATCAGATTTAAAAATGGGCAAATGATCTGAATAAACATTTCTCAAAAGAAGACATACAAATGGCCAACAGGTATATGAAAAAATGCTCGACACTAATCATCAGGGAATCGCAAATCAAAATCACAATGAGATACCAACACAACCCCCACCAGTAGGATGGCTGTTATCACAAAGACAAAAAGTAACAAATGCTGGTGAGGAAGTGGAGAAAAGAGAACTCCTATACAATGTTGGTGGGAATGTAGATTAGCACAGCCTCTATGGAGAACAATGTGGAAATTTTTCAAAAAACTATAAATAGAGTCACAATATGATCCAGCAATCCCACTGCTGGGATGTATCCAAAAAAAAAAAAAAAAAAATGGAAATCAGTACATTAAGGAGATACCTTATCCCCATGTTTATTTCAGCATGATTCACAATAGCCAAGATATGGAATCAATCCAGGTGTCCATCCACAGACTATTGGATAAAGAAAATGTGGTACAGATACAAATTAGAATACTACTCAGCCATGAAAAACGTTCAAATCCTGTCATTCATGGCAGCGTACACGGAACTGGGGGACATTATGTTAAATGAAATATGCCAAGAACAGAAAGAAAAATATTGGATGTTCTCATTCATATGTGGAAGCTAAAAGAAATTTGATCTCATGGAAGCAGAGTAGAATGGTGGCTACCAGGCCTGGGAAGGATGGGGGAGAGTGAGAGGGTGGTTAACTGATACAAAATCACAGCTAGACAGGAGGAATTATTTGTAGTGTCCATAGCACTGCAGGGGTCTACAGTTAACAATATTTTCAAGTAGCAAGAAGAAAGGATTTTCAATGTTCTCAACATGAGGCACTCATCAATGCTTGAGGTGGTGGGTATGCTAATTGCCCTGATTTCATCACAATACACTCTAAGTGTCAGCACATCACAATTACTGTGTGCCATTTAAATGAAAAGAGCCACCGTGCTGGACACTAGGGGAAGAGTGAGATGTCCCAGTGTGAGATGGGAATGAAGGACAGAGTTAAGAAAACAGAACGGGCCACTCTAAACAGTTCCGAGGCCAGGGCACTTTCCACGCCAGCAAAGAGCGGGGAAGGGAGGTGACAATGGGCAGGGCCCCAGACTACACTCCTGGGAGGGGTGGACGCCAAGACTGGCCTGCTCTTCCTGATCACTGAGCTGCAGCCTCCAGTGTCCTTCCTGAGGGGAAGAGAGGGTGAGAGGGGCCTCTCAGATTCAGATGGGGAGGATTTGGAGCAGGCAGCTAGGTACTGCAGGCCAAATACAGACGCAGCTCAGCCCCCTGCCTGCCTTACTCCCCATCTGCAGCGTCCCTGCTGGTCCTTAGCAGCCTTCAGTCTCTGCTTAATCTGATTCCTCCTCCTGTCTCTCCCTCCATCCTCCTCTCTCTTCTCTCCTCCGCTGCCTGCTCTCTTCTTTAGCTTTGGGGGATGTTTTTAAAACTCACCCTGATCCTTATATTGAAGCCCAGGGACTTTTAGTCCTGGCTGCTCATTGGAATCCCCCAGAAAGTTCTATGACCTCCTAAATCCAGATCCCACTTTCAGAAACTGATTTAATTGATCTGATCCCAGCTAAGAGCCTGATGCAGGTGCTTTTTGTTTTGATTCACCAGTGACCCTAATTTGAAGCCGATGTTACGAATTCCTGATGGAGTGAGACATTTGGGGTCTGTCCTTGGGACCGTAGGTGAGTCTGCCTCAAACGTGCATTAGCTGTTCCTGTATAGGAGGGTTCTGCAGAAGGCCTCACAGTGTCTCACTGCCTGGAGCGCTAGAACTCGGCCCAGTTCCCAGCTAAGAAGTAGGAGTTCCCAGCTAAGAAGTAGGAGCTCCCAGTTCCCAGCTAAGAAGTAGGAGCTCCCAGTTCCCAGCTAAGAAGTAGGAGCTACCTCCTTTCCTGCCTGGGCCTCTGTGGGGGACTCCTCTGATCCCCCTGATAGCCGGCCTTGATTTGCCTTGGATTCTCTGTGGGTGGCTCTGCCTCCTCCCTGTCTGTGTCTTTGGGTGGTGTGACTTCCAGGACTATGTGACCTCCTGGGTCTTGCTACCCCATGGACATTTCCTTGGACACCTCAGCCTCAAGGAAGGGCTGTGCCTCACCAGGCTCCCGCTGTTACCCTGTTTCTCTCTGCTGTCATGTTCTACACAAGCCAATCCCACATCTGGGATGCCAGGTGGGGATGTGAGTAGATGGCAGGTACAGCGGGCAGCGGACCAGCAGATCTGGGTTCCAACATGAAAACAACTCACTTTTAACATAATCTTTTCTTAAAGGCCCCAAACACATCTGCAGGCCAGTTAAGGGTTGCTGGCCACAAGTATGCAACTTGCCTTAGCCCTTCCCTTCCTCAGTCTTGTGAGTTCAACCCATTTGTCCAGCACCGACTGTAAACCAGCCATGTTGTGGGCTCTTGGGGTAAAGGTGGGACTCAGCAAAGGCTCTGCTCTCCTGGACCCTACAGACAACAAACAAAAAGCAACAGGAACGGATGCCAACGCTGTGCACAGGGAGGGGACCTGATGGGGGTGAGGGTGGGGCTTAAGGGAAGGCACCTCTGAGCTGTCTTTGGGTTGAAATTGAAATTAGAGGAGGGAGGAAATGGGAGAATAAAAAGTGCAAAGGCCCTGGGGCCACCTTAGCGGCCCTTGGAGAACAGCGGCCAGGCCCTGGCCAAGGAGCCCTGAGCCCAGGTGGGGTCTCAGCCTTCAGGGTGGCAAAGAGACCTGGGGGCTACCCCTGCAGACCACGCATGCCTGGGAAAACTTCTGGGGTTTATTTCTGGGGTAAGCTGAAGCCAGCGAAGGGTCTGGGTGGAGGAACAACCCCCTGACTGTGTTTTAAAGGCTCACAGCCAAAGAACACTGGGACAGAGCAGCCTGGTGGTCAAGGCCGGGCTGAGGTGGCTTGGGCTGGGACAGCTGCACGGGGGAAAGGATGGCACAGGGGGCACTTGGAAGCAGCCGCGTGGGGGATGAGGAGAACCAAGGGACTGAGGATGACTCCGTGTCCTGGCCTGAAAAATTGGGTAGACAGACTGTGAGGCCATTTGCTTGCCAGAGGGCGCAGTAGGGTGTGGAGAGGAGGGCATTGGCTGCTTTCAGCTGAGTGTCTTCTCATGTCCCATGCAGGTGCAGGAAGCACAGGGGAGGGGCCAGGGCTAGGCAAGGGCTGGTGAGTGAGCCTCAGCTGCAGGACTGGACAGAGTCACCTGGGGGAGAGGTGGGGGATGAGGGTGCCTGGAAGCCAATAGGAGACACTGTTCCAGAGGTGAACGCTCCATCACCATTGAGGCCAGCAGAGAAGTGAGCATGGGGGTCCTGGCATGCTGACCTGGACTTCCTAACTGTGGGGTACTGCCCACAGGGCCAGAGGGAAACATTTAGGGGCCCTAACCACACACAGGACCTTATGACACTCTCCCACATGTAACTCTAATATTTATATCTATATTTTGCAACAAGACAAATTTTAAACTATGGTTTAAAAAATCCCCCTGAATTTGCTGATTGCAAACTTCTTGGCAAGTCTGTCCAGACTGAACTTTTCTGCATCTTCCTCTGCTGCTGCTGTTTTGCCCGCTTTTCAAGTGCTTAGGACACGTACCCAGCCATTAGTCAGATTAGAGTGGCTGCTTCTAAATTAGTCCCTTGGCCACGACCACCTCTCTCTGTAATAGAATTGTCTCAAGTGCCTTAGATGGCATCCTCAGCCCAGAGCATTAAGTCTTGGTGGCATCACAGGCCTTGGCCACCCACCTAGGGCACAGCTCCCTTGACTGATCCTTCTCCACCCCCTAGGCACCTGGACTCAGGCCATAGAGGGCCACTCACCATCACCTGGCTACTCCTGCATTCTCCATGTCTCTGCTCCAGTGTCTGGGTGTCTGGGCAGACTTCCTGGTTCACAGATGGAGCCTTCTTGCTGTGTCCTCATGGGGCGGAAGGGACAAGGCAGCTCGCTAGGGCCTCTTTTGTAGGGGCACTAATCTCACCATGAGGCCCCACCCTCGCAACCTCATCACCTCCCAAGGACCCCACCTCCTAACACCGTCACCTTGTGGGTAAGGTTTCAGCCTAGGAATTTGGGATGCTTGAACATTTTGCCTGGAGCATTAACCACGTATCTTCCCTGTGTTTGCCAAGGATGTGTCCTGAGACTTTAATCAGCCCTAAAATTCTCCCTCCCTCTAGAGAGTGACCTGAGCAGTGCATCCGGCAGCAGCCCAGCCCTCAGCTGTTCATCCTCCAGCAGCGCAGCCCTGCCCACCCTCGGGAGGAGGAGGGGCCCGGCGCTGTCACCTGCGGCCTTCTCTGTGCCACAGCCGAGCTCTGCATCCCTGCAATGCTCCACAGCTGCACGGCTGCTCAGTCACTTTGCACAGTGGCTCCTAAACCCCATTTGCAATTGTCCCTCTGAGACCCTCACAGCAGCTGGGGCCCCTCTTCAGGCCATGGGTCCCTTCTTCAAGATCAAAACGAGAACAAGTCGTCTCTTCCTTTTTTCCCTCCAAGCCTGGGGAGGCAGCAGCTTCGTCTCTGGTCCCCAGTTAAGGACCTTCTACCTACGGATTCCCTACATCAGTTCCTCATGGGAATTCTCCGTTCCGGTGGCTTCCGTGGCTTCTTTCTCTTCCCAGAGCCCGACAGATGACCACGCGTGGCTTGCTGAAGCCACAGGTAGATGAAGACTTTGGCAGAAACGGCCGCTGTTCTTCTTGCTTCCCAAAGGGCAGAGATACCTCGAGTCACAGGAGGATGAGGAAGCCTCTTCTCTCACCCCGACTTCATCTGCCGGGAGCTGGTGACTGAGGGAGGCTGGTTTGCTCTAACCCCTCAACACTGATGAGTGGAAAGGGCCAAGGAACCAACCCCCTCAAACTGCCTGGTTGCCAAGAGGTCTCCCAGGCAGGGGACAGGTTCAGTCCTGCCAGCAGCTGCGCGGGCGCGGGGTCGCTGGAGGGGTCTCCATGCAGCAGTATCTCCACGCCACGGCAGGGGGCGCTGTTCCCGCGCGAGAGGACGCTCCTGGTGCCCAGAGCCTTTGCTCCCGGGACAGCACAATTTGCTCCTTTGAAAAGGGATTTAGAACAGGAATTCCCTCAGACTTGTTAACAGTAGAAGCCGTGTGAGCGGAAGAGCATCTTCAGGGAAAACGTGTGAGAAATGGGGGAGAGGAAACCTGACTCCAAATAAACCAAGAACAGGGCAGAAGTTAAGGAGCTCACAACAACGGTGAGAGGGGAGCGAGTTGCCAGTTCATACAAATAAAGAGATCAGCAGAGTCCACCGCCGTCAGGTTGTGAAGAAGTCTAAAAACAGACCTGTGGATTCGGAAATTCGGGGCCCTCGTGGAGCCACTCCTTTCAGTAGAACAGTCAGTGCAGAAACCAGATTTATACACACAGGTATATACATGGATAAACACATCTATACACACTCTAGTTTTCTATTTATGTTTTAAAATTTAACTTTTTATTTCGATATTTAAAGAGTACACACAAATGTAGAAAGGACTGTATAATGAACTCCCACGTACCATGTACCACCTGATGAATAATTAGGTGGCTCATGACTAATAACTATTGACTCGTTACTCAACTTGTTTCATTAGTTTCTGCCTCTCCCCATTCTCTATCTCTCTTTCTCTTTGGATTAGAGTATTTTCGGGCCACCCCAAAATATATAATTGTATGTAACTGCTGTGTCTCCAATGGATAAGGGCGTTTTAAGAGCAGCAGAGGGAGAGAGTTGGGACAGTACCCAGAGCCACAGGGAGAGCTGTGTCCTCGAGCAGCACCTCTGGTTGCTCAGCTAGTTTAGAAGCATGATCAAATATGTGACATGAGAAGCAACATTTACCTTTCTACAACATGGCTTCAAGGATAGATTGGTTTAACCAAGCCTCCTCTACTTTTCCAAATGATAAGAGACGCACACTGATAGGAAATGAGACAGGAAATGGTGCCCCCAGCTAACGTGTGGGTTGGGTGAGATGATTCATTTAACTTGCTCAGCATGGTGCCTTCTCAGGATGTGACAGGACTTCATGTTGGGGTTTAAGAACATGGACTTCTTGGGTCTGTTGGTTGTATGTTCTTGGGAAAGTTACTTATGCCTCAATTTCACCTGCAAATTGGGGTTAATAATGCTTAAGCTCGCAAGGTTCTTCCAAGGATAACACAAGAGGGTGCATGTAAAGAGGTGGGTGCAGCACCTGCCGTGTAAGAACTGCCCAGCCTACATCAGCTGTGATGATGATGGGTGAAGACACCCCCTTGTGAACTGCTGTGTTCTGTAAGGCTCCCCAGAAGCACCTTGTACGTAATTATCACACAGAAGGCCTTTTCCTCCACTTTCACCCTATGCAGAAATAATATATAAGGCCCAGACTTAAAATGTAGGCTGTCATTTTTTCTCCTACTCGAAAATAATAAAGAGAAACATTTCTTCTTTCTTTTTATTTCTAGTGGACCTATATATGTGTAAGAATGGTTTATTACTCTCAATCTTCTAAGTTAATTTCAGGGGAAAATAGTAATTCCTTCAAGACTCTAGAGTTTCCTTTAGCCAATTAGACATCGCGATGACCCATCTAAGAGAGTATGAATAGGCTGCTTATGAAATTTATTCTGCCACCCAAAGATGATAAACTTAAAGAAGTCCCTTACCCAGACACAGCATAATAAAACCGCTGAAAACCAAACAGGAAGAAATCTTAAAATCAGCCAGAGGAATCAGCAGGGAGCAAAAGTCCAAAGGAGTGTGGACTCACCTTCAGGAGGAGCCCTGGAGGCCTCAAAGCAGCAGAGCAGGCCCAGAGCATGGAGGAAAAGAGCTATGCACCTTGAACTTTCTATCCAGCCAAAGTGTCTTTCGGCAATGAATGTGAAATACAGACAATCTCAGATGAAGACAAACTAAGAATTTATTTCCAATTTACCTGTGATAAAAGAAGAGCCTCAGGAAACTTCAAGCAGAGAGAAACAGTAACAGGATAATCTGGAACTTCAGGAATGAAGGGAAAGTGACAGAAATGATAAATATCTGGGTGAATAAAACAGGCCTTTTTCTCGATGCGTATTATGAATGAAGGCAGCATCCGTAACACTGTGGTGTTTTCAGCCAACGTAGACACTCCACACAGAGGGGAGGGCACGGGGACCGCTGTGGAAGTGGCTTCTGTGTTCCACATGAAACAGCAAAATATTATCCTCAGTAGACTGTGAAAAATTAAACCTGTAAATTTTAATTCGTACGTGAACCACACACCCACACAGCTGTGCAAAGAGATATAAACCAGACCCCAATAGTCCCTTAACATGGAATATTAAAACTATTCTAAGAATCCAAATGGAAATATAAAAGGGGAAATGAATGAAAAAAATGTAAGGCACAAACAGAAAACAAATCATGAAATGACAGACTTAAATCCAAACACTCCAGTAATTAAATTAAATATAAATGGCTTAAGCATATCAATCAAAAACCAGATGATCAGACTGGATATTTTAAAAAGACCAAACTACACTGCCTCCAGGAAGCCTACTTTAAATATAATGATGTAGGGGAATGAAAAGATGCACCACATAAACATTAATGATAATAAAAAAGCTTCGGTGGGTGCAGAGACAAGATAGACATTAGAGCCAGGAAGACTGTGGTTGGTGAAGAAGGACACTGCATGATGGTGAGAGGTCAGGTCCACAAGCAGACGCTGCCATCCTGAGTGTGCACCTGACAGAAGAACTTCAAAATACACGAAACAGAAACTGGTGGCGCCGAGAGGAGAAATGATAGATTAATAACTGTAGTTGGTAGTTGAAGTCTTCAACACTCCTTTATCAGTAGTGGTTAGAACTAATAGAACAGAAAATCTTCTAGAAGGAGGATAAAGAACTGAACTGCATCACCAACCACCTGGACTCACTTGACATGTGCAGAAGACACTACCGAGCAATAGCAGCACACACGTTCTTCTCAGGGGCACGTGAAATGTTCACCAGGGTAAATCATAACATGGGTCATTGAAAGCTCTAACAATTTTATAAGATGTGAAATCATGCAAAACATGCTTTTGACCACAATAAAGCTAAACTAGAAATTAATAACAAAAAGGTATTGGGGAAACCTCCAGCTACTTGAAGGCTAAATGACAGACTTAGATAATCCATAGGTCAACTGGACATTTCAAGGAAATTAGAAAAAAATTTGGACTGTATGAAAATTGGAAACAGGAAACAATGAAGAAAGAAAATCAATGAATTCAAAACAGTTCTTAAAAATATCAACAAAACTGGTAAATGACAGAGAGAAAAAAGAGAAAACAAATGGTCAACATCAAGACTGAAAGAAATGATAGCATTATAGACACAACCAACATAAAAATGACAGTAAAGGACCACTATGAACAACTCTTTGCACCTAAATTTGACAAGTTAAATTAAATGGCCAAGTTCCTTAAAAGCCACACACTATTAAAACACACCTAACGAGAAATAGATAAACTAAGTAGTCCCGTATCTCTTCAAGAAATTGATTTTTCAGTTAAAAATCTTCCAAAAATAAAACTCCAGGTCCAGATGATTTCACTGGAAAATTCTACTAAACATTCAAAGAAGAAATATCAGAGACTGTATACAGTCTTTCAGAAAATAGAAGAGGAAGGAACACTAACTTATTTTATGAAACCAGTCTAATCTTGATCCCCAAACCAGAGAAAAAAGAGAAACTACAGACCAGCAGCCCTCATCATCATCCATTCTCAACAAAATGTCAGTCAATCAAATCGAACACTATATTAAATAAATAATCCATCACAATGAAATGGGCTTATCCCAGGAACGCAAGGCTGGTTCTACTTTTGACAGTCAATCAATGCAATTCACTATATTAACAGACTAAACAAAAACTATGTGATTTTGTCCACTGATGAAGAAAAAGTATATGACAAAATTCAGCATCTAGTCATGATAAAAACTCTCAGCACACTAGGAGGAGAAGGGAATTTCCTTAACCCGATAAGGGGCGTTTATTAAAAAAAAAAAAAAAAAAAAAAATCACTACAGCTGATACCATGATGGCGACAGAGAAGGGTTTTCTCCTAAGATTTGGAACAGGTCAAGGTTGTCCATTATCACCACTCTTATTCAGCATCACACTGCAAACCCCAGCCAGCAAATGGAGCAAGAAAAGGAAATTAAAAGGCATGCAGTTGAGAGAAAAAAAACTGTCCCTGTTCATAGATGATGTGCTTATTTATGTAGAAAATTCCAAGCAATGTACAAAAAAGGCTGTTGGAACTAATAAGTATGCTTAGCAAGGTTTCTGGATAGAATGTCAACATTCAAAATTAATCATATTTCTGTATACTGGCAATGAACAACTAGAAACTTAAACACATAACCACACATACACACATATGTACACACACACACAGACACACACACACACACACACCCACCATTTATGATAGGGACAAAAAATGGTTAGGTATAAACCCAACAAAACATAGGCTTTATAAGTCAAAAACTACAAAACACTGATGGAAGAAATCAAAGAATATCTAAATAAATTGAGAGACACATTGTAAACTGGAAGACAGAATTTAGTTATTTGTCAATATTATCCACATCGATCTCTATATATAACGCAATTTCAATACAAATTCCAACAGGATTTAAAGAATAGATATAGGCAAGCTCATTCTGCTATTTACATGAAAGGCAAAGAAACTAAAATAGCTAAAATAATTTTGAAAAAGAAAAAAAAGTTGGAGGACTCACACTGCCTGCCATTAATACTTAACATAAGGCTACATTAGTCAAGACAGTGATATTGACAGAGGGACAGAAACATGTATCAGATGAACAGAATAGAGAACCCAGAAATCTACATACACAAATATTGTCAAGTGGCCTTTGAAAAGGGTGGAAAGGCAATTTGATGGGGAAAGGATAGACTTTTCCACAAACGGTGTGAAAAACTGGGCATCCATATGCCAGTACAAGCAAACCAACCATCTTGCTCTAAACCTCAAACCTTCTACAAAAGTTAACTGAAATTGAACTACAGAGCTAAATGTAAAACATAAAACTAAAATTTTAGGAGACTTTATAGGAGAAACCTTTGTTGTCTGGGGTTAAGCAAAGGATTACCAGATTCAGCACCAAATTCATGATCCAGAAGAGGAAAAATTGATACATTTAATTGTATTAAAATTAAAAGCCATTGCTCATGAAAGACATATTTAAGAGAAGGCTGGAAGAAGCCAGTTGCCAATCATGATATCTGACAGTACAAAAAGAGCTCTCAAAACTCAACAACAAGAAAATAAACAACTCAACTTAGAAAATGAGCAGAACGTTGGAAGAAACACTTCCCCATAGAAATTGTAAGGACATCACATGAAAAAATGAAAAAATTGGGAAGAACATCTGTTATTTGAGCTGAAAACATGTCCCGATTTATTAGTAGTCATATATTAGCCTAAGAAATATTTGTCCTCATTGTAGACTGTCGTAATTTTTCCCACAATAAATCTTTATGATGCACCTACTGTGTGCAAAGCAAACTTCTTGGGCCAATCCCACAGAGAAATCTGGTCATTCTCGTCAGCCGCTGGCATTATTTTCCTCTGCAGTTTTGGACGCTTTCACCTTAAAATCCTCTTAGGGTGTGTAGTGGGAAGAATAACGGCCCCCAGAATGTTTGTTTTAATCCCTAGATCCTGGGAATGTGTCTCGCACATGGCAAAGAGAGATTCAGGCAGCGGGAATTAATGTAGCCAAGCGCCAGCCCTGAAGTAGGGAGCTGATCCTGGTTGTCAGGGTGGCCGCTGTGATCCCAGGGCCCTTCACCTTGGAAGACACCCACATCAGAAGGGCTGTACTGACCACTGCTGATCTGAAGAGGGAGGACAGGCCATAAGCACAGAACACAATGGCTCCTAGAAGCTGGAAAACAGGAGTCACCCCTAAAGCTTCCAGAAGGAGACAGCCCTGCCGGCACCTTGATTTCAGCCCCTGAGATCATTTCTGACTTCTGGCCCACAGAAGGCTAGGACAGGCCTGAGTCTGTCACCTGCCACAGCAGCCATCAGCGGCTGACATAGGTGTCCCGTGCTCTGCCCACTGGCTCTGGGGTCCCTCGGGTGCTGATGAGAAGTGCAGCTTCCTGGACCTCACCTGTAGGGGCTGAGGGACCCCAGAGCCTGCCCTGGCCACCTCCCAGCCTGCCCACGTGGCTGGGGCACTGCCCCAAACACCCTTGGTTCCAGTCCCCTGCAGGGCTTTCCAGGCAGCAGGCTCCCAGGGAGCAGAAACCAAGGAGCAGGGGCAGTCCCTATTTCTTCTGTCGTAATTAGAAGTCCAGCCTGCTTCTGGGGCCTGGTGCTACGGCCGCAGTCATCTTGACTTCTCATCAGCTTGTGTACTTGAATGAGATTTGTGCAGCATCAGCCAGTTAGAGGGCCGTGGATGGAACGCGGGGGAAGACTCTCCATTGCCTCCTGACAGCTTCATCCTGGGAGGGTCTGTCGTGACCGCTCTCGGGTGACTGTCATGCTCATCACGTTAAAAACGATCTCCGTCCCCCTCTGTCACCCTCTGCACCCCCGACTGCAGGACACGAGGTGGGGGCACAGCACGGCTGACAGATGGTGACGCTTGGCTGCGGTGCCGACAGCCCAGCCGGGACCTCGTGTGGGAGGACCAATTACCCCCGCATCCCCTCAGGGAAGAGCCTCTCAGCTGCATGTGGGGGCCCATGAGAAATGAATTGGAAGGAAAAGATTGTACTCTGAAGGCCATATTCCACGGATTCGTGTCAGCAGGTTGTAATTAGTTAATTAAATGCCCGGCTGGCGGGATGGCCCCACGCGGCTGCTCCCGAAGCAACGGCAGAAACGTCCTGGAATCTGAGTGCGGGGCCGCAGCCCGCACCTCCCACCACATGAGCCCCTCTTCCAGGGAAGGTCACTGGGAGATTTGCGAAGAGTCTTTGGGGGTGTTCCGTGTCTACAGTCACTGAAATGAAAAGGAGATGGAGACACCCGTGATCACAGAGCTCGGGGCGGAGCAGGCAGGGATGAAGAGGATGAAACGATGGATGCCCGAGCGCAGACTGAGGGAGAGGGTGAGGGAGGCCAAGGAGAGGGCGGGAAGCTTCCCAGATGTTAAGGCGCCCAGACTTCGTTTTCAAAGTAGCTTTGAGAGTGAGGCCGTTGCACTGGCTGTTTGGTGCGTGTAATAACGATGCGTCCAGCGCTCCGGACAATGCGTGAGTTGATGCTGAACACAGGCTAGGCCCAATGACATGAGCCGAAACCCACACCCGCCCCGGGCCGTGCAGCTGCCCTGAGCCCAAGCCTGCCGGAGTCCCAGAGCCCGCCTGTGGGTGATGCGCTGACACCTTGGGTCTCCCTGACTCATAAAGGCGCTTGGGAAAGGACTCGCGTGTGGACGCCCCTGTCTCCCTCACACCCCTGCTGCCCCCATCGAATCCGGCCCACTTAGGTGCACCCTGAGGCCTACGCAGTTCCAAGTGCTGCTCCTCACGCCTGCGTCCAGCCACGGAATTCCCAGCGGAGACAGCAGTCACGGAGCAACGGTCTCCACACCACCTGCGCTCCTCATCTCAGTGACTTAGAAATTAATTCGGGGCAGTGCCCCAGCCACGCGGGCAGGCCAGAAAGTGGCCAGCATGGGCTCTGGGGTACCTTGGCCCTTGCACAGTGAGGTCCAGGAAGCTGCGCTTTTCATCAGCACAAAAGGGACCCCAGAGCAGGTGGGCAGAGGACCACACTGAAAACCCTCCCAGGAGCACCAGATGCCTGTGCTGGCTGCTGTGGCAAGTGACACAGACTTAGCCACAAGTGACACGGATGCGCCAGCCACAAGGATCTTTGAAATATGCGGATCAACTCACGCTACTCTCCTGCCCCAAACCATCAGCAAGTTCCTGTTGGTCCTGAGTAAAGCTGCCCTCTTCGCCTGGCTGCCGAGTCTCGGTGCTGCTTGCTGCCCTTCTCTCCCAGGGCCTCGCCATGCCCACTCCATGCCATGCCCACATCATGCCCACACCANCCACACCATGCCCACACCACACCACGCCCACACCATGCCCACTCCACACCATGCCCACTCCATGCCACAGCCACTTCACACCATGCCTACTCCATGCCATGCCCACGCCCACACCATGCCATGCCCACAATACACCACGCCCACTCCACACCATGCCATCCATGCCATGCCCACTCCATGCCACACCCACTCCATGCCACACCCATGCCCACAACACACCATGAGCATGCCCACTCCACACCACGCCCACTCCACGCCATGCCTGGCCCCACACCATGCCCACTCCACACCACGCCCACGCATGCCCACTCCATGCCATGCCCTCTCCATACCACAGCCACTTCACTCTTTTTGCAGGTCCTCTGGTGTCCCAGGACAATGCCCACCTCAGGGCCTGGCACCACAGCTCTCCTGCTGATCTTCACCTGCCGATCCTGTTTACTAAAGAATATGGCACTCCTCTTCCCGTATTCTCCAATTGTTAGTTTCTCCGTTGATTCTCTAGGGTTTTCCAGAACAATCATGATGACATCTGTAAATCAACATCATCATCTCTTTATTATCAGATAATATTATTTTATTAGTAAAATAAATGCTGAACAGCAGAGAGCTGCCGGGCATATGTCACATGCATCAGCTGTCAAGGGTGAGGACGCTGTGTCCCACCCCGGCCCCTCTTTGCTGAGCACTGGTGACCTTCATGCAGAGAGTACACTATTGGAACTAGTTCTCTTTCTGTGGCCAATGAAGAACATGAAGAAGCAAAATCAGAACTTAGCAATGAACTTCCTCACTGGGAAGACCTGGTCCCTGGGAAGGCGATTCCTCTTATGACAAAGAGAACACCCAGGTGGCTTGAGAGGAAGGAGAAAGGCCACATTCTCCAGGGACCCAGGGAGTTCCAGAGAGGATGGCTGGGTCATGTGGGCCCCAGGCCTGGCTGGACCCTAGATCAGAATTTACTGCAGTCCTCCTCTGGCAGGGCCATCTTTATCTCATGTATTCCATAATCTTCTGGAAATTTGGAAAAAAGATATTCCTCAGGGAGTGCTGATGAAAAATGTGAACCCAAAATACCTGAGGCAGGTCTCAGTTAATTTAGAAAGTTTATTTTGCCAAGGTTGAGGACACGCCATGACACAGCCTCAGGACATCTGGTGATGGTGGCCGGGGCCCAGCTTGGTTTTATACATTTTAGGGAGACATGAGACATCAATCATTATATGTATGATGTACATTGGTTCTGTCCGGAAAGATGGTACAAGTCAAAGCAGGGAGGGGGCTTCCAGGTTATAGGTAGATAAGAGACAAATGGCTTCATTCTTTTGAGTTTCTGATTAGCCTTTCACTAAATGCGCAACTTACAGGAATAGTTACGTGTGCCTTATTCTGGCTGCATGACACGACAGGGCAGAGGAAGTGATCCGAGCTGCATTTGTCTCATGTGAGCAGAGGGATGACTGAGTTCTGTCTGTCCTTCATCCACGAGGAATTTCCTTGTGGGCAAACTGTGAGGGTGGTCCGTAGCTTGTTAAAAATCTTCTTAGCCATCTTGTTTAGGAATAGAATGGGAGGCAGTTTTGCCCAACACACTTCCCACCCTGACTTCCCTTAGGTTTAGTGATTTGGGGATCCTGAGATTTATTTTCCTTTCACAAGAGACTGCAGGTGTTACTGCAGTGTCTAAAATACACTATTGTATATTTTGAGTGGACTCAATCCATCAGTTGAATTTACTAGGTCTTCAAAAGTGAGTAGCAGTTTGTCACTGATGGCAGCCCTTCTGGCCCCCGGGGAGAACTGGTGTCTTTTAGGACAAGACTTTTATCCCACACCCCTTGGCTGTCTTCCTAAGCCAGTACTTTTTTGGAGCCACAGCAGTCAGTCTCAGAAAACCAAGACAGTTCCCACCCTATTTATTTTGTTTTACTAGAGATTAATCTGACCAATGGGAAGCAATTGTCAGCTGATACTCAATAGATGTTCATTTATTTAATTGTACCGAATAAAACCTGAGGTTGACTCTTCTGAACTCTGGAAGATGAGATACACATTTCTGGGGAAGAGAGCTCTGCTTCTCCTTCCTTCCAGCTGCTTCCCACTTTCATGGTCTGCTCTGGTCTGGTGAGTCCCTGTGTTCCTTCCCCATTAGACCTGGACACCTTCCCAGCGGCCCCTTGAATTCACCACTTCTGTTCTTTCAGTGGACTCTTTGCCAATCCTAGTGCTGCACTGAGTTCCCTTCTAAGTCTCAGCTCCTTGAGAAGTTATTTCTGACCAGGTGAGTCTGTAATTATTTTCCTCTCTTTTGAATGGTTATACCAGTTATTGTTTAAACCACTCCTTTGGAACTTAAATACTACACTAAATCATAAAGTATATATTTTATATCTGCATCTGCCTTTCACATATCCCCAGTAATACTTTCTGAGAACAGGGACTGTCATATATTTTGTTGAATAATATATTGCTTTTCTCATCTCAGAATCTCAATACACATTTGAAAGTTAATCGTGGATTAACTTCAGGTTATTTTCATGGCCTCGCTGTTCCTATGTTCGCCTCTACTCTCAGTTAGCTCATTTTTACCCTTTAAATTTATCTATTTGTGAGACTCTGTGATCCTTCCTAATGGGATCTTGAGCCACTAAGATGGAATTATGAGGGCTAGTTCAAGGAGAGGAGTGTAGCTGTCTTAGGTTGTAGAGTTATCTAATCACCACTAAGTATGACTGGACCCCCAAACTCAGACTAACCTTGCACTGGCCATGTGGCGGACCAGTCGCACCATCACCTTTCCCAAGCAAAGAGGTGCAAGCTGCACCCAAGGTGTGCTCACTCCCGACCTTTGGAGCCCCTCTGGGAAGGAAGGGGTCCCTGCCCGGGCAGGCCCAATGAAGCCATCCGGAAGCTAGCTACCATACCTCTTGAGGAAGCATCCGGGCAACCATCCTTCTCCTCATTAGCCACTCTGCAGCTTCCAGTCATGTGGCTCAAGGATTACTTACAGGCAGTTGCCTGGGCTGCGTCCCTGTCACTGTTCCAGCAAATGGGAAATGACAGGGATCCTGGGTCTCCCCATCTGCTGCCTGGAGAACGGGAATTCTCCAGCTAAGGTGCCATTTTGGCCTGGGTTGCATGAGATCGGGCTGTCGGTTTAGGGGATGCAGAGCCGACATTCCTAGGTTATCCTCTCTCAAGACGAGTGGGATAGGTGGTCAGGCTCTTTATATAATTTATAACCATAAAGTGATTATTTCAATGGCTATAACTTCACAGGGATGACTACCTAGCTTCTGACTTTTGAGGCCATTATTTCCAAGTCTGGGCAAGGCTGGAAGTGAAGGAGGCTAGCTTGTAGCCAGTGAATTGCCTTCACACTGAGCGGACCCTCCATCCATGTGGTGTAGAAGCTATGTCCCAAATCACACTGTATCAGATCCCAGTTTCTGGGAAGAGAGCCGACATTGCTTAGTGAAAGGTTTAATTCCAGCTGAATTGTCATGGGACTGTAGCCATGGTTTTGTGCCACTGACATCATCTTGACTCAGTATGTTAATGAAAGGGTTGGCGTGACAAGGACATATGAACGTGATGAGCCTTTCTCATCAATAGTGACTATTTCAGATGCTCCTTGTTTTCCTTAGTGGGCACATAGTTCTCAAAAAGTTGAATGTAACAAGCTCACTGTAATGGAGCCATTCCACATGCACAGGACAGCTCCATCTTGTAAGACAGGTTTGATGATGAGAGAAATTTGACCTGGAACATGGTCTCAGTCCCTCCTTCCGTGTTTTCAGGTCTCTTTTCCTCCATCCCCAGCGCAGGACTGTACTGATCCAGAGCCACATTCAGCTGCCACCACAGCAAGAAACACCCGCGGCTGTGAGAAAGGAAACGTCCTGGGGGCGTGGCTCCCTCTGGGATGGGGTTTCCCACCAAAAGGAACGGCAGTGTCACTCTTTAAGGATGACGTCTGGCTTCATCCATGTCCTTGCAAAGGACATGAACGCATTCTTTTTTATGGCTACTAATCTGCACATTCTGCACATGTATCCCAGAGCTTAAAGTAAAAAATAAAAATAATAAAAAAAATACGATGTCCAGCAGGATTAGAGTGATGTCTGTACCTGCTACCATGAGGCCAGCCAAAACAAAACCTACAATAAAAGCGAGAGAAGACAAAGGTGTGCAAGACTGTGTACTTTACCATAGAAACCAGGTGGAGGCAACCTCATGTACGTAGCTAGAATAAAATAGGCAAATGCTATATTATGCAAATGTATTTTGGAACTCATTGAAGACAAAGCACAAAAACAGAATTTTAATATGCAAATACAAACTAGTGTTATAGAAAATATTTGCATGTGTGCCGAAAAGCCTACAGATTTAGGGTGTGGTAATGGAAAAAAACAGACCCGATAAACTTGCTTGTGCCCCACAGAATCCCTGGGACTGACAGGTTTCTTGCAGCTGAGTAACTGATCTATGCAGCTCGTCCTTGTGGACGTGTTTCCCGTGGACGTCCCACTTGCCATATTGCTCCTCCTTTTTGCAAACTCAATGAAGGCATCTTGGCAGATATGAGCCTGCGAGGGACGCCCCTGCTGACAGAGGCTGTGGGCTGCTCTGAGGCAGTAGACTTCCAGGATTAGGTCCTGAAGGCTTGGCACAGCCCCCTTCTTGCCTTGATTAGATGCTTTCACCTGGCTGGTGGCACGGCGAGGCTGTACCTCCTCATCGGCCTGGACACCTGCCCTTCTGGAGCTTGGCTCCCAGTGCTGCTCCTTGGAGATAAGCTCTGGTGCCCTCTCGCTGCCTCTTCCCTCTCCTGCCCCCAAAGCAGCCATGTATTTAAGGACCTCAGTCCCGAGATGCTGCCCATCCTTTTCCTTCCATGGTAGGTAGGGCACTAGAACTGCACCCCCTGGAATGCAGCTCAGAGTTCTTCAGCTGGTACCGGCATGGTTACTTCAGGGACACAGGTGCATTTCTGAGCCTCCTGCAAGGCCGAGGTTCTTAGCTGCCTGCTTGAAATACTTTGTTTACCTCTGTCTTTCCTCTTCTCTCGCTCTTCTCCAGCCTTCCTTGAACAGAAAAGCACACTTGCTGCTTGACCAAGTTGGGGGCCAGAGCGATGAGGGTGGATATTTTCGGGAGAAAATGAACAGAGAGTGGCCCTGTTCATCAGGGACCAACACTGGGGATGATGCCTCCGAGACAGGTGTGCAGACAGGACACAGGTGTTACGGGTGGGGAGCCACCTACTTAGGCTCACAGATCCTTGTAGGAACTGCGGCAAGCTGGACTGACAGCCCCTTATGAGCAGATTCAGCCTGTGGGCTCTGGATTCAGGCGACCTGGGCCTGAATCCCCATCGCACCACTGTGAGCCTGAGTGAGCTGGAGCCACCAAACTCAGCTTCTCGCCTGTAACTGGGGGCCCCCATCTCCAGATCCCATGAGGTTATAGTAGAGATCATGTAAGACAGTAACATGCAAAGGTTAGTGCCTGCCAGAGCCCAGGAAACGTGATCCACTGTCATTCCCCCGCCAGAAGTTCTATGGAAGCCACTGATGACAAATAGTCGGTTTATTAATATGTGCGCGTGATCTCTTCCCCAGGGCTGGCTTTCTCCTGAGGAGCCTTCGCTGTCAGAAGCAGCGTGGGGGCTGCCGCAGTGCCGCGTTCTGGCGCCGGTCATGGAATTTATTATAAGGGGAGTATTGGGGAGAGACCACCAAGTTGTTAGGAGGGGAAGGGCTAGGTTCCACCTCTTTCAGGGCTGGCAGGACCCTGATCCTTTCCAGGTGAGCTCTCGTTGGCTGAGGAGGGTGTGGGGCCCCGCAGAGGTCACCCCAGGGAACAGCACCTTGCACCCTCTCCTGCTCCCTGTGCCTGGGGAAACCACACATTCTTGAGTGGTCGCCTCCAGAGCTTATGATTTTGGGGGATCGACACGCAGCCCTCCCTGCTCCATCACCTCCCGGCAAGTCCCCAGGGGTGCGGCGTCCCCAGCCCCTTTTATCTGTGGTCCCCACACTCAGCTGTCACTTCTGGGGGTCTTGAGTTGCAACCCTGTTCGTCATTCATGACTAAAGGAGGGTGGGACACCAGGCACTGTTTTGAGGGAATCAGCCTAGCGTCGGCAGCTGGATGGGATGAGGCTTTTCCAGGTGCAGGAGCACACGGGCCACAGGCGTCAGAGGAAAGAGGAAGGCACAACTCCATCCTCCCCCAGGAAACGGGATTTGCGGGCTGCGGAGGAGCCTGTGGGAGCTCCCTGATGCCCCGAGAGGCCACAATGTGCTCTGAGAGGCTCAGCACCTGTCAGTCAAAGCTGAGGGTCGCCAATGTGTTTGGGAGGTCATGTGTCCTGCCTGGTGGATGCTTGTGAGGCTGTCAGTCACTCGGGCTGGCTCTCTAGGGCCTCGAGAAGCCTCCTGAAGAGGTCAAGCTCAGCCAAGCACTCATAGCCTTCACAGAGTTTCCAGGCCGAAGCTAGGAGCACGTTGCTTCATCAGGAGGCCACAGCAGCCTGGCCCCACCTGAGCTCCCACCCGGCCTTCACAACACGCCTCCCTTCAGCAGCACCGTGGTCGACCCTCAGTCACTGCAGATTCACCACTTGTGAAACCACCACTTGCTGAATCTATTTTCCCCAAATCAGTACCTGGCACTTCTGTGGTCTTTCGATGACATTGGAAAAACGATGAAAAGTCTGTCTCTCCAAGGCCCAGGTTCCCAGCGGAGTGGTCACTGCCCTCTGGTTTCAGCTCATGCCGTAAACAAGTGCTCTTCACACCCCAGTTAGTCTCACATTTCCATGCTTTTTGTTAGACATCGTGCTGTTACACACAACCCAGGCTCCATGAGGAAGTGCGGTTGCTAGTCTTCCTGGCTGAGAGGAGGCGGTGCTGTGCCTCACGTTGAGAAGCTGCCCTAGGCGGTGACTTGGGTGTTGATATGGTTCGGCTCTGCATCCTGCCCACATCTCAGGAGGAACTGTAATTCCCAGTGTTGGAGGAGGGGCCCGGTGGGAGGCGACTGGGTCACGGGGGCGATTTCCCCCTTGCTGTTCTCGTGATTGTGAGTGAGTTCTCATGAGATCTGGCTGTTTGAAAGTGTGTGGCACCTCCCCTTTCTCTCTCTCTCTTCCTCCTCCCACCATGTGAGACATGTCTGCTTTCCCTTTGCCTTCTGCTATGATTGTAAGTTTCCTGAGGCCTCCCCAGTCATGTGGAACGGTGAGTCAGTTAAACCTCTTTTCTTTATAAATTACCCAGTCTCAGCTATGTCTTTATAGCAGTGAGAGAATGGACTAGTACAAGTGTTAACAACCCATATTAAATCAGCTGTCTTTAAACAGAAACGCACATAAAACAAGCTTACGGATTGATTGGTTGATGAAAGTGGGACCAGAGGCTTTCAAGAACTTTGCCAGAGGAGCGATGGTTCAGGACTCACTGACTTGATGTTGGTGGTGACTTGATGGAACATAATTACAGTGAGGAGCTGCCATCACTTTAGGATATCTCTTTCCTCATCCTTTCCATCTGCCTCATCGAGCTGCCGACTCACTGCTGAGTCAGCGCCACCCAGCAAAGATATTCCCAGATCCTGGACTTTCAGAAATGGTGTGAGATCATCAATATTTGTTGATTAGGCTGCTAAGGAGCAATAGATGGCTGACACGTAGCCTTCATCCGTTGAAGCAGGAGGCTGCACTAATGACCATGCTGGATCCCTTGACTGCTGGTCCTGGGGTCCTGGTGCACTCACCCTGTTGGTGTGGTCTCCCCTCTGGAGCCTGACCCTCTGTTGATCACCTGTAGTGTCTGCAACGCAGGGAAACAGCTGGGCAGGGTTCGTTAGAGACAGCTGCTTGTAGGAGGGACAGGACTTCCTCTGCAGGGACAGCACTCATGGGCACTGCTCGGGGACTCTCAACTTTCAGAATTCTGAAGGCAACCCACAGATGTTGAAAATGTTAGTGTTTCCCCCAATTTAACAAAAGTGGAAATACCAACTGGATGCAATACAAAAGCTTACAACTTCATTTTGTCTTTTTTTTTTTGACGGAGTTTCGCTCTTGTTGCCCAAGCTGGAGTGCAATGGGACGATCTCAGCTCACGGCAACCTCCGCCTCCTGGGTTCAAGCG
Source organism: Theropithecus gelada (assembly GCF_003255815.1). NCBI lineage: Eukaryota > Metazoa > Chordata > Mammalia > Primates > Cercopithecidae > Theropithecus > Theropithecus gelada. The sequence goes on along the minus strand of NC_037671.1, from coordinate 121,911,918 downwards.
ATTCTCCTGCCTCAGCCTCTCTAGGAGCTGGGAATACAGGCATGTGCCACCACACCCGGCTAATTTTGTAATTTTAGTAGAGACAGGGTTTCTCCATGTTGGTAAGACTGGTCTCGAACCCCCGACCTCAGGCGATCTGCCCGCCTCGGCCTCCCAAAGTACTGGGATTACAGGCGTGAGCCACTGTGCCTGGCCATTTTATCTTCTTCATTATTCTCTTCCAGATAAGGTTTCTGGCTGCATGAACACCATTGCCCCCCTTTCACCTCCAAACTCAATTACATAAACACTTTTGATTCATGTTTAGCCAGTGGTTATTAAGGTATCTAAGTCTTCTTGCCTCATCTTTTATAGAGAATCCCTTCTTGGGCAGAATGAGGCTGGCCTGAGTTCCCATCTTCACAGAACTGACAATTTTGGCCTCTCCTTCCACCACTATCCTGGGTGTAGTGAGAATGAAGCTCTGACTTCTCAGCATTGGTGGTTGGCGTTTAAAAACCTTCACCTGGTTTCAGGACAGGCACGCCAGGGCTCCACACGAAGCTCTGCAGCCACACCCGAGGGCAGCCTTTTCTGTTGGCTGCACAGGGCCCTGAGTGTCTCTTGTCACGTGTAACAAATCTCTGAAACAGCAGCCGGCCGCACCCCAAACCCACAGGCCTGCTTGGCCACCACATTCAGCAGCTGTTACCTCTGCTCATCAATGGCCATTCAAACGGCTGCCTATTGATTGTGGGCCTAGAAAGGCACAGCTGAGCTCATTAAAAGACGTTTGTCATGGAGCCACAGGTTTCCATGTTGACCTTCTTGCCCTGGTTTTCATTCCTCCTTCTCTTCTCCCTACTCTGACATTCCTCCGACTCTCACTTTTGTTTGCAAACCTCCGGCAAAATACAGCATCATTCTTTTAAGTCGTCACAGTCATGGTGGCCTTTGTGCTCCGGCTCTCAGAACACGGGGTCAAGGACATGGAAGTCCCTTCAGGAGTGTGGGGAGGCTGGCTCCCTGCCTGTCCACCTGGGCAAGTCAAGGGCATGGAGGCCCCTTCAGGAGTGTCAGGAGGCTGGCTCTCCGCCTGTCCACCTGGGCCAATGTGATCCCCGAGCTGCAGCCTCAAATTCGCTTTGTGCATCTCAAGGCTGGGGAGGAGGCCTGCGTGGAGGTGCCGATGTCTGTGCAGGGACCATGGGACGCTGAGCGCAGGGCTGCTGTCTGGGGCCTTTAAATGAGAGAAGGGAGTGCTGGGGAAATAGGATGGGCCATCTTCCTGGAGAAGAAGAACCGGAGACCATAAATCCTGTTAGAAACCACGGACTCGGGGTGTTAGAGGCCACCCAGCCTCAGTTGCAGTGGTGACAGTAAATCTCCTCTTTTAAAATCCTTTATCCTAAAAATTTTCACGCACATCTAAATGTAAAGAGAAAAGTAGAGTGACCCCATCACCCAGGTTCAAAAATCAGCAAAATCCTGCTACCCTGCCTCCAGCTGTGTCCCCACATACTTTAAAGCAAATCCCAGACAACGTGTAATCTCTTCCATCTATTTCATGTCTCTAACAAATAGGTTCTCTTCTTTACATCACCACAATAGAGTTATTTCACCTAATAATTAGCAATAATTCCCTAATGTCATGCAATACCCAGTCCATGTTCACTTTCCCTGGGGGCCTCTGAAGGTTTTTTGACCATGGACGTGGGACGTGTTTGTGTCAGACTCTGAACACGCCCAGCTGGCCTCTGGGTGGCACGTCTCTGAAAGTCCTTCAGTCTGTAGCCGTTTTCTTCCTCTGTGAAGTGCATTTTAACTGAAGACACTGAGTAATTTTTCCTGTAGAATTTTCTACATTCTGGACACCGCTGAGTGGGTCCTCGTTGCATCCTCCTCTCTTAGCTGTGTTTCCTAGAAATTGGTGGTTAGATCTAGGTGCCCTCTTTTTGGCAAGAATCCTCCCAGAGGGGTGCTCTATGCTCTCTGCATCAGATCAGAAGGCAAATGAGGTCAGGCTGAGCACTCACAGCTTCCAGTTTCTCAGGGCAGCAAGCTCAGGAAAATCCACCAGAGTCGGGTTCTGAGGAAGGGACAGTGTTGATGGAGCCACCACAGCGAAGACACTTTCTGACACAGAAGCCCGTTGCACACCGTCCTCCCGTGGCCGACAAACGTTGTCAGAGCCCCTCCTTCTCCCCATCCGAGACGAGGCTTCGCGTCTACCCTCGTGGCCTGCTGGCTTCCCCTCGTGGTGGAGGTGGGCTGAAGTCTCCTCTGTCCCCTCCGCGAAGTTGGCCTTGCTCATTCAGCTCCTCCCCTCCCTTCCCTCCTCCATCACCCCCTTGCTTTTCGTCCTCTCCCCCAGGCCACCAGGAGGTACCCCTGTCAGCTCCCGGGCAGAGCTTCTCAGTCATCACTGTCTTTCATCCTCCTTCTTGCTTTCTAAAGTCTCCATGACACACTCTGTTTACCTGACGCTTTTCTTGGGTCTTAATGTTGGCATTTCCCCAAATCCCATCCTTGACCGCCTTGGCATCTACCTACACGTTCGTCCTGGTTATCACATTTATTCCCAGGACTCTAACTGAGAACTCAACGCTAATGGCTCCCAAGTCTATATAATTTCCCCAGCTCTCTGTCTTGAGATCCAGAGATATCTAAGAGTGCTGGATTTCTCTGCTTAGACAACACACGATAACTCAAACTTAAAATGTCCAATTCTGAGCTCATCTTCCTCTCCTTCAAGCCTGTTCCTTCCCCTGCCCCACACCCCGTGAAGGAGGATCTACTGGTGTTTCAGACACAGCGAGCCTTGCAACCACTGGAGAATGTGTCCATTATGGAACTGACCAATAGTGGAAGCCCAGCCAGGGGCTCCTTTCTCTAGGGTGTGTGCCTGTGGGAATGCAAGGAGGGTCACTAGTGCCTGTGAGACCCTGGCAACTGGGGAGGAGGCCTGAGAGCCGCCGGGCTGTGTGTGGGAGCTCCAGCTCCACCCATGCCCAGAGCACAGGGCAGAACACAGATGTCGGAGGGAATAAGCCCACAGTGGACCCAAGTCCGCTCCAAAGTGCAAGAGAGAAAATACTGTGCGCCGAGACAGGGGGTGCGCACACACCTCTCCAGCGGCTTCGGGACTGAGTTTGCTGTGTGCAGATGTGAGTAACTCCAGCCCAGGCTGTTTTGCCTTCTCCCCAGAAGCCTGGAATAACGATACCACCAGAGGTTTGTTTCGCCAGTAGTTCTCCGTTTTTACGGTGAAGGATGGGGACCCTGTGCGCATGGACACTTATCTCTGGGGAGGGTGAGGAAGGAATTCAGTCTTTCTGAATTTTATGACTTAGGTTTCTAAAAACCTTTGCAATAGAAAAATGTGTAGTTATAAAGAATAACATCTTATAGAAAAAGTAACATTAGGTGACTAAGGTGAAATGTGGACTGACAAATTCATTAGGGGCTTTTTAACTATTCAGTAAAATAAAGCAGTGAGGACTCTGTATCAGTTACCTGTTGATACTGTAATAAGTTACCACACATGTAGTGGCTTAAAACAACACAAACATATTGTCTTACGGTTCTGGAGAGCACAAGGCGAGCCTTGGTTCACTGGCCAAGTCAAGGTGTTGGCGGGCTGATTCCTGCTGGAGGCCTGACGGCAGCGTGCCTTTCCTTGTTTTCCAGCTTCCAGGGGCCGCCGGGATGCTCCGGCCTGGCCCGTTTGTCTTCAAAGCCCATGACTCCAGCCTCTTCTGCTTCTGCTACCATGGGGCCTTCTCTCTGACCCCTCCCTCTTACAGGGACCCTGGTGATTACCCAGAGTAAACTGGGCCCAGGGTAATCCGGGATAATTTCCTGTCTCAAGGTTCTTAACTTAATCTCATTTGCAAAGTCCCTTTTGCCTCACAGGTCACAGAATCCTAGGTTCTGGGGATTAGGACGTGGCCATATCCCAGGGGAGGTTATGACTCGCCTACCACAAACATCATATCAAATTGGCATCTATGACTTCATAGATCTTAAATAACAACGGGTCCTTCCTGAGGCTGATTTCCACTCACTCTCACCTCTTGTTAGAAACATTTTTGTGTTTCCTTTGCAGCAGCTTTTCCCCCTTGTAGCTGTCCTGCATCTGGCATCAGGTTTCCTTGTTTGCAGGCCTGCCCTGCTCCGGGTTCTGATCCAGAAAGAGCTTTGGGAGCTCCTTTTGGGGGCTCAGTGCCCTGTATCTGAGGAGGTAGCTTCTGGGGCCCTTGCCACTACCCGAAGTCTGTAGGCCCTGCTCCCCGGCTGCCTCCCGCCGGCTCTCCTGTGGCCCAGCCCTCCCCTTCCGGGCACCCACCTCACCTTGCAGTAGTGAGGCCGGGACAGCCTTGTCCATCTCCCCTGCACTGCTCAGCAGAGCCTCTGGCTCCTCCCGGTTGCGCTGGCTCCTTCTCTGCTGGCCTCAGCTCCCACTTTTCCTCCTGTTTTTCCTCAAAAGTCACAGAGCTTTAGGACCTCCACAAGCTCTTGCAGGTGGGAAGGAGAGGGGCTGGAGTAAATCTGTTCCCACGTTCCCAAGGCTGAACGTGCAGCAAGGAGGTCACATTCCCTGTGACCCCTGAGTATCTCTGCCATTAGAGCAGGGCCACTGCCATGGGCCTCTGTGTCTGAGCCGCATCCCTGAGCCAGAGCCTAGAGGGACCTTCTGGAAACAGGAAACACTCCTTCCATGTCAGGTGGGTAAGAAGCACTGCAGTTACAGCGCCCGCCTCACCTCACTGTGCGGCAGCTGAAACTCAGTGCGAGGCCTGAGTTCTCTGTCTGTGAGTACCCTCCAGGTGCTCCTCAGTGTGCAGAGCCCTGCCTGTCATGAGATACTTGCAGGAATGAGGCAGGCGAGGCCTGTGCGGCTCCTGTGAGCCTCGGCCATGCCCGGTTCAGGTAGCTGGAGACGGGGCTTCCCACATCGTCTCCACTTTGCTCCTCTCCTCTGAATAAAGGCAGCATGAAGTGGGATCCCTCAGGAGCCCCTGATATTGTTTGGCTGTGTGTCCACACCCAAATCTCATTAGAATTGTGATTCCCCATGTGTGGAGGGAGGGACCTGGTGGGAGGTGATTGGATCATGGGGGCGGTTTCCCCCAGGCTGTTCTCGAGATGGTGTGGGAGTCCTCACGAGATCTGATGGTTTAAAGGTGGCGGTTTCCCCCAGGCTGTTCTCATGATGGTGTGGGAGTTCTCACGAGATCTGATGGTTTAAAGGTGGCGGTTTCTCCCAGGCTGTTCTCGTGATGGTGTGGGAGTTCTCACGAGGTCTGATGGTTTAAAGAGGGCAGTTTCCCCTGCTCTCTCTCTGCTGCTGCTTTGTGAAGAAGGTGCTTGTTTGCCTTTAGCCTTCCACATGAGTTTCCTGAGGCCTCCCCAGTCATGAACAACTAAGTCAATTAAACCTCTTTCTCAATTACCCAGTCTCAGGTAGTACCTTTATAGCAGTGTGAGAATGGACTAATACTTTTCTGGATGACTTGGGGAATAACTCTAGAGTTTAGATTTGAAGACCTACCCTATGACAGTAAACACCCAAACTGTGAACTTGGTTTTCCTTAGACCAGGGCTCCAAATGTCATCTCTATGGGACACCCAAAATAGCACAGTGAGACATAGTACTGTATATTAAGATACAATTACATAGTTAATGATACTTGGTATAGTTTACAATACAAATTAGAGTTTAAGCACCTTTGTAAAGGAATAATTCTGAGGATGGTTTGTAGCTTTCACCAGTGTTTCAGGAGGATGTGTGACGTTAAATGTTTAAGAGTCTTGCTTTTGGCGCCTATCTCTTACATTTGAGTCTTCCCTAGGCCGGTGGTTACTACACTTCACTGTGTATTCAGATCACACACATTTGTCAAATGCAGATTCCTGGGCTCTGCCAGGCCACAGATCTGGAATTAAGCAGGGCTTCTGATTTTAAGCAGGTGACAATAATGCCGATGTCTTTGGCTTGGCATACAGTTGACCCTTTTCCTGGGATGTGCCTGCGGGAATAACAGGAACTGTGCTCATCACACCTCCCCGCGTGGCTCTGTGTCTCTGTGATGTCTGCAGAAGATGACAGCAGTTTCTGAGCGTTGAGAATCAATGGCATCCTGTTCAAAGAGCACGTGAATTCCAGGAAGATGTGAGCATTTAGACAACCCAGCCTGGAGCCCCGAGTCATGACGGACCAGTTGCGAAACAAAACACATGAGGACTGTAATCCCAGCACTTTGGGAGGCCGAGATGGGCGGATCACGAGGTCAGAAGATCGAGACCATCCTGGCTAACACGGTGAAACCCCGTCTCTACTAAAAAATACAAAAAACTAGCCGGGCAAGGTGGCGGGCGCCTGTAGTCCCAGCTACTCGGGAGGCTGAGGCAGGAGAATGGCGTAAAACCCGGGAGGCGGAGCTTGCAGTGAGCTGAGATCCGGCCACTGCACTCCAGCCCGGGCGACAGAGCCAGACTCCGTCTCAAAAAAAAAAAAAAAAAAAAAAAAACACATGAGGAACCCCTGTGCTTCTTGCCCGCCATCTGTGGGCAGCAAGTCCCCAAGCAGGGAGCATGCGTCCACTTCCGGTGACTGTGCTGTGCCCACGACCGGGGACAAAAGACTCCCTGTGTGGGACACAGAGCTGGTGCTGGCCCTGAGGTAGGGATGGTCAGCAAGGAGCGGAGTGAGCCAGGGAGGGAGAGTGGGAGAGATCCTGAAGGAGTTAATTCTTCTCGCAGTCATGGTGCCCCATTCTACAGGCAGCATTGGTTGGAAGTGCCAGGAAAGATTAGTGTCTGCCTTCACTGGAGTCACCCACTTCTTTTAGCTGAGAGGACGCTGGGTTTTGACGCGCTGCGTTGTATAATCAGTAATGGATTGTTAATGTTCTGTAGGCTGTTTGTTTATCCTTGGATAAACATTAACCGAGTGTAGTCACATACATTAATACATGATGGTACCGTCACACACATGTTCTCATGGGTGTGGACACCTCACTCCATCTGTCTCATGTCTACGTTTTAAATATTTAACAAGAAGAACGCAATGTTATGGGAAAGCAGCTCCAGATCTCGACACTTTGGCCTGAGGAAATCGTTTTGCCTCCTTATGTTTAGCTTCCTGCTTTTATTTTTAGCAACAATAAACACACACAAAGATACTCAGCTCTGAAAACCCGTTCTGCTCTGCTCTGTCTGTGTGACCCCCATTCTGGGTGTACCAGGGGTTTTGTGTCTCTGCAATCTGCTTTCCCAGCAATGGGGGGAAATCCAGTCATTCATTTGCATTTTTTCTATGCTGTCATCAAACCAGGGGCCATGCTGGCCTTGGCCAGTCTCTAAGGACGAATGCTGTGGACGCTCCAGAGGGCTGGGAGCAGCCCCAGGTCCTAGCTCTTGGCTGCACCCTCTTAGCACCACTAGCTTCATTCCGGTAGTGCACAGACTTGAGAGATGGCCCCATGCCCTTGTTCCAAACAACATAGCTGCAAACGGAATTAACGGGCGTCTTTACCCTGCACCTGCACACTTGGTGTGCCCTCAGTCTCTGTGATGTCTGCATGTGAGTGTGTGGGGTGGGTATGTGTTTGGGGGGAAGGTCGGAGTGCCAGACAAACTCTTTCTCAGGTTGGCCCTGAGTGAACCGTTGGCACACAGAGAATGTTCCCTTGGCACGTTCATACCCTCACAGCCGTGCACGCGGTCTTGGATGAGCACCTCCCTGTGTGTGCCTGGGCTGCCTTGAGGTGAGCAGTGGGCCAGTGAGGGTCCTTTATAGCGACACACTGCAAACAAGCTGAGCTGGGGGCTGGGGCTGAGGGTCCCTTCTCTCCATCCCTCCCACCCTTTCTGGAACCTCCTTCATGGTCAGGTGCAAACATGCCTTTGCCTAGAGCTGCTCTGGCACTGCTCTGGCTTCTAGCTGAGTTCTCCTCCCTCTCACCCCCACCCCACAGCCTCCCACTCAGGCAGGGACAATGCCTCTCTGCGGGTCAGGCAGCAGCACAGGTTGCTGGCCGGGGCAGCCATCACTCACCTCAAGGCCCAAGGACACATTCTTGGGGCTGAGAGCCCAAGGTCGCTGTGGTACTTGGGTCTTCAGTTAGTGGCCCAGCAGGCCACTTACCTGGCCTTCCTTCCTATCTTCCGAATTGGCTTCAGGACAACACTGTGTTTACATTGGGATAGGCTCCCTTGGCACCAGTAACACACATGCACACACACTCACACCCACACACGCTCACACTCACCACACACAAACACATATGCACACACGCTCACACTCACCACATAAAAACACACATGCACTCACACACGCACACACTCAGCACACACACACCACACATATAAACACAGATGCACATACACTCTCTTACACACACACCACACACAAACACATATGCACACACTTGCACACATACATCACACATATAAACACACATGCACACGGACTCACAAGCACACCCATCACACACAAACACATATGGACCCACATGCACACATACACTCACACCTATGCACAGGCACACACACAGTCATATACATGCACACACTCACACATGTATGTGCACACACTCAAGCATTGACACACACAAGGCACATATGCACACACACATTTTCATGCACACTCGCTCACACTTGCACTCCTGCACACCTGCACAAACACATGCACAGGCAGCCGAGGCTGGGCTGTGTCCAGTGCACATTGCATCCTGGTGATCACAGCTTCTCAGCTTCTCGAGGAACCCACAGAGTCCATGCCTCACCAGCATCCCCCATCCCCCGCCCCCTCCCTGGTGCTTCTGTCCTCTGCAGCTGGGAGAGACAGGTCCACGGAGAGGACCTGTAGGGGACGTACCTGAGGCCGCTCACCACAGCCAGACTGAGCTTCTGTCAGTGGCTGGGATTGGGGGCTGGTACAGAGGAGCCAAACAGGAAATGGACCCCAGCAACCCAGGCCCATGGCCATAGGCAGGTCATCCCTTTGCAGGTCACATTGGCCTCACCTGCAGATGGGTGATGAATCAAACACAGGGCATGGGAAGTACGAGTTGAGGAGGGATGTCAGTGTTGGGCACACTGCGGGGACAGTGGTCAATGACAAGCCTGTGATGAGTTCTGTGGCAGGACTCAGATGCCTGCCGGGTCTGAGCACAGATGCGTCTGTGCTCACCTGGTTTGCCACCGCGGTGATAGCACATGCACGGGCCAGTGCTTCTCAACGTCTTGATCTTGCGGGGTGGAGTCACAGCTGGGCGGGTGCCTTGGGAGCCCCACCTCACACTCCTGCACCTGTGCCTTCAAGCAGGGTTTGCTGGAGCTGTGTCAGCAGGGCAGAGCCCCTGGACGTACAGTTCGGATTGGCTGTCTGCCAAAAGGTGCACCTGCTGGCAGCAGAGCTAGAAGCAGCAGTTCTTTTGAGCAGCAGGCATTTATTAAGTGCCTGCTGTGTGCAGGTGGACAAAAAAGCATTTGCTAATGAGAGAGTTACTGATCCAAACAAATATGCTTCTCAACTGCACACTTGTATTCATCCAGGTTCTCCAGAGAAACAGTTCGATGGGGTAGACAGACAGATAGATAGACAGATAATAGGTAAATAGACAGATAGCTAGATAATAGGTAAATAGACAGGGTCAGTGGGTGAATAAATGGATGGATGGATGGATGGATGGATGGATAGATGGATGGATAGACAGGCAGATAATGAGAGAGAAATAGAGAGAGAGAAAGAGATTATTATAAAGAATTGGCTCCTGAGATTGTGGAGGCTGAAAAGTCCCAAGACCCGTAGTTAGCTCAAGATCCCAGGAAAGCCAATTCAGTTCAAATCCGAAGGCCAAAAAGACCAAGGTCCCCGCTCCAGTCGTCAGGCAGAAGTGCCCTCTTCCCTGGGGCACGGTTGGCCTCTTTGGTCTCTTCAGGCCTTCAGCTGAGCGGCTGAGGCCCACTCACATTGGGGAGGGGGGTCTGTTTTCCTGAGTCTACCGATTCAAACGTCCATCTCATCCGAATGCACCCTTGCAGACTGAATCTCTCAACACCTCAACACAGTGTGGCCCAGTCAGGTTGACACACAAAATTCACCCTCACCTGCTCTGCCTCAGAACCACACCATGGGGGCAGAGTTGACTCCGACTCCCTCAGCTCTCTCCTCTGCCCCCGGCTGCTGGCAGCTGCTGCCATCAAGGTTGTCCTGTGGGAGCTTAGACTGTGTGCTTTCCCCAGACAGCTGAGTTTCAGGAAAACCCGCATGGGGACTTTCTTTTCTGTTGTCAAGGAGAGAAACCCGGTGTCATCCATGGGAAGAGGCAGCCATTGGCAGAATCCTGGGAGGGTCTGGCAGCTTCCCTGAATGCCACGGAGGCTAGGATTCGTCCCAGAACCCTGGTTCTCAGCCACCCTACCTTGCATGTCCACAAGGTCAGTCTCCACGTGCACCTGGTGTTGGACGGAGGGGACAAAGCAGGAGCCCTCATGGGCCATGCCAGAGCACACAATGCCAGCACGGTTTGCCTCTGAGGCCCCATGGTCAGGGCCTGTCTGAGCTACCCCTGGACCGGGCAAGATTTGACTCCAGGAGCACAGGGAAGTGCCTGGGAAGACTTGGTTAAACTAAAAACAAGCCACAGGTTGTTTTAATTCAAAACTGAATTTTTCAAAACATTTTAACATTTCTGAAATCAGAAAATTGACGTGGCAAAATTAACGTCCTGATATGTAAAATGTGGAGGCCGGGTCGGATGAGGGGCAGCAGGTGCCAGCTGAGGCCCGGCTGTGCCACCAAGGCAGGAGGGGCCCCTGTGCAGCTGCAGGCAGCCTTGTGATGGGTGGGAGGGAGGCAGTGGATGCTTGCTGAGGGGCAGCAGGGATGTCTCCCTCCTTGTCCAGGCCTCATGGCCACACAGGGCTGGGTGCTCGCCACTCTGGCTATCATCCTCACCCAGGCAGACCCTGGAGCCTGGCCACACTGAATCCTGACATTAATTTCCTTAGATTAATGCTTCTGATAGAAGTTTTGTGATCTTCTAGGATGGATGGAGGGATTTGCTGGTCATACGCTAGTTAGTTACCAGTAAATGGTATATTTGATGTGCCAGGCACCCTGCCCAGTGAACGCATGGTGTATTCTTTGTTCTAAGTACTGGACGCACAAACGAAGGCACCTTTTTTGTCTTCTGCATTGTGATAGGTAAATGGATGATGCTTCTTTTAGCTAGCTGCTGTGCTGCACATGAAGGTCCCTTCCATGTGGTAGGTGCTCTGCTGGGTAACTAAAGGCACCTTCCTGTGCTAGGTGCTCTGCTGGGTAACTAAAGGCACCTTCCTGTGCTAGGTGCGGTGCTGGGTACATGAAGCTACCTTCCTGTGCCAGGGGGTTTGCTGAGAAAATGTAGGTACCTTTTGTGTGACAGGTGTTGTGCTTAGTAAATGAAAGTGTCTAACATATGTTAGGTCCTGTGCTGGGTAAATGGAGGCAGTTTCCAGTAGCTCAGACCTGTGCTGGGTAAACGGTGGTAGCTTGCGTGTGCCAGGTCCTGGGCTAGGTAAATGAAGGCAGCCTCCAACAGCTAGGTCCTGTGCTAGGTAAAGAGCTTCCCTGTTCAGGTCTTGTGCTGGGTAAATGAAGGTAGCTTCCAGTGGTAGGTGCTGCACTGGGTAAGTGCAGGTGCCTTCCACATGCTCGGTCCTGCGCTGGGCAGTTGAAAGTGTCTCCCAGGTGCGAGGTGCTTTGCTCAGTAAACAAAGGCCCCTTCCACTTGCTGGGGAAATGACATCACCTTCCACGTGCTAGGTCCTGTGCCGGGGAAGTGAATGGTGCCTTTCCTGTTTTCAGCCCTGTGCCAATTGTATTCAAATATTCTGTCTTCATCTTTTTAGCAACCATGGAAGAATACAAGCATTTCCATGTTATATGCAAGGACGATGAGACTCAGGTGGTGAGGCTGGTACAGATTCCTCTTCTATCAGGCCTGTGAGGTTTTGTGTGGGACCCTCATGCTTTATACACAGGTTTTGCTGTCCCGTGGTTGTCTGTCAGGTTCTGGGAATTCTGAGCTGGAATGAGGCACTCCAGCAGCATCTTCCCAAGAACACAGAGCCCACCAAGCCTGCACAGCCCACACAGCACACGCAGCCCACCAAGCCTGCACAGCCCACACAGCACGGCCCCTCATTGCAGATCTGCTGCCCTCGCAGGTTTAGGCCTGGTGCTCCCCTCTCACAGGGCTGTGCCTCAGACCCCACATCCACGCTGCAACCTGGAATGCACCTGCCGCATGGTGTGAGAGGTGTTTTCTGGGAGATGTCCAGGGTGGTACCTTCACTGGAAAATAGTGGCTCCTGGGTCATGCTGAGGGGCCTTTAGGACATGGAGCTGCAGCAGCGGAGGGCTGGGCTTTGGTCCCATTTGACCCTCCCCCATGCTTCATCCTGAAGTCCTTTAATCTTGGTCTGATGTTTAAAGTCGGGACAGCCCCTTCTACATGACCTTGGCGAGTTCTGACAATCAGGTGAGCTGGTGTGTGTGGGAACAGCGCAGAGCTCTGTGAAATGTCAGGCGTCTTCCCGGCCACAGGGCATCATGGTCAGCGTGTTGTAGGGTCAGTTGACCACTTGGACACCTGGTTATAACCATTTCAGACTCTTTTGGAAACAATCTGCTTTTATTCCCATTGGCAAACAAACTTGCTCAGCGGTTTGATGTGACAAGCTACAGGCAGCGCCAGAGTGCGGTGTGCCAGCATGAGAGGGAGTGAGCAGGGGGCAGGTTTTCTCTGGAATCGTGCATTGTAGGAATAAATCACGTGTGTGTTTGCACCTTCTCACACCTATGTGAAGATGAAACTTTAGTGCTTGAGGTTAAAAAGAATCCTGATGAAGGAGTCTGGCTCTTTCCTCCCTGGTCTAGAAAACAGTTTGCCGTGAAGGACCAGGGACTGCAGATTTTCGGCTTCAGGGCCCCACGGCCTCCACCCTCGCCACGCAGCTCTGTGGCTGTAGCCTGAAAGCAGCTGCAGCTGCCGTGCACAAGGGGCGGCTTTGAGCAGGAAACCACTTGCGAGCTGCCCCGCGGCTGGGTGCGTCCCACAGAAGGAGCAGTGGGTTCTGTCCCGCTGTGCTGCCTGCCAGGGATTTCCACCATGAGGGTGAATCACGAGGGCTTCTCGTGGCCTGGTCTTACCTGCCTCTCTTGCATGCAGGCTTTTTTTCTTTTTTAAACAAGGAAAGAATAACTTTATTGTAAGTATTTATTTTTTTTTTTTTATATATATATTTATTTATTTATTTTTGAGACGGAGCCTAGCTGTGTCGCCATACTGGAGTGCAGTGATGGGATCTCGGCTCACTGCAGCCTCCGCCTCCTGGGTTCAAGCGACTCTCCTGCCTTGGCCTCCTGAGCAGCTGGGACTACAGGCGCCTGCCACCGTGCCCAGCTAATTTTTGTATTTTTAGTAGAGATGGGGTTTCACCATGTTGGCCAGGATGGTCTCGATCTCTTGACCTTGTGATCCCCCCTCTCGGCCTCCCAAAGTGTTGGGATTACAGGCGTGAGTCATGTGCCTGGCCTATAAGCATTTATTATAAGCATTTATCTCCAACACCAAGGTTGCCATATTCAGTGATATAAACATTGGTTCTGGATGGTGGAAAATGTTATGGCCGTGGGATAAATTTATTGTTAAATTTATTCAGACCAGAGGGAAGGTGAAGCTGTGTCTCCTTGCTCTCACCCACGGGAAATGGAGAGGAGACTGCCAGGGAGGCTCCATGGGCACCTCCCTGGGGCCCTGGAGAGGTACGGCTGGTGGGAGGCAGTCATTTCCAGGCTGTGGTGTGAACCAAGATACTAGCATAGGCACCGTGTGAGGCTCAACTGTCTACCCAGGCAGTGGAAAAAGAGTTTTCAACAGAGACACAGCAGACCTGGAGCTTTAAAAGATTTCAAGTCTCGGCTGGGCTCGGTGACTTATGCCTGTAATCCCAGCACTTTGGGAGACCAAGGTGGGTGGATCACAAGGTCAGGAGTTTGAGACCAGCCTGGCCAATATGGTGAAACTCTGTCTCTACTACAAATACAAAAATTAGCCAGGCTTGGTGGTGGGCACCTGTAGTCCCAGCTACTCAGGAGGCTGAGGCAGAAGAATGGCGTGAACCCAGAAGGCAGAGTTTGCAGTGAGCAGAGAATGCACCATTGCACTCCAGACCGGGTGACAGAGTGAGACTCCAAAAAAAAAAAAAAAAAAAAAAAGATTTCAAGTCTCTATGATCCAAAACAGTGCTTTCCCAGCTACGTTTGCCACATTCATCCTTTCTGCAGTGTTCGTGGGACTGTCTCTATAATGGCCACAGATCTGCTTCTGGAGGTTCTACCTTATTGCATTGGTTTTTGTTTGTTTGATGGTTGATTTCTGTAACAACACACCATTTTATTTTTATGGCTCTGTAATATGTATTTCATATTTGATAATGCAAATCTTCGTATTTTTCCAAATTGTTTTATCTATACTTTTACAAACATTTAAAAAGAATTCTTTTTTTTTTTTTTTTTTTTTTAAGAGACAGGTTCTCACTCTGTCACCAAGGCTGGAGTGCAGAGATGTGATCAGAGCTCAAGGCAGCCTCAACCTCCTGGGCTCAAGTAATGTTTCTGCCTCAGCCTCCCAAGTAGCTGAGACTCTAGGCACACGCCACCACACCCAGCTAATTTTTTAATTTTTATTTTTTGTAGAGACAGGGTCTCCCTACATTACCCAGGCTGGTCTCAAACTCCTGGCCTTAAGTGATTCTCCTGCCTCAGCCTCCCCAAATGCTGGGATTATAGGCATGAGCCACTGTGCCTGGCCTTAAAATTAAATTAAATTTAAAACTTATTGCATGTAAAATTGCCATACTAACAATGTTATTTTGTTCTACATAAGATCCCAGTGTTTCATCATTTATTCAGGTTTTTCATCACTTTATTTATGTATTTGATGTGCTATAAATATACTTGGTTTCAGGCTAAATGGGATAATTTAATGCATTCATATATTTTGTAAAGATCAAATCAGTGCACTTGGGATATCCACCACCTTAAACATTTGTCTTTTCTTTATTGCTAGAACCATTAAAATTCTTCTCTTCAAGCTATTTTGAAATATACAATAGATTATTGTAATCTATAGTAAACCTACCAAAAACTAGGTGTTATTTCTTCTTTCAAACTGTACATTTGTATCCACTAGTCGACTTCTCTTCATTCCTACACCCCTTGCCCTTCCTGGTCTCCAGTAACCACTACTTTCTATCTTCATGAGATCTACTTTTTTAGCTACTGTCTTTCTGTGCCTGGCTTGTTTCACTTAACATAATGGCCTCCAGTTCCATCCATGTTGCTGGAAACAACAGAATCTCATTCCTTTCTCTGGCTGAACCACATTCCATTGTGTATATGTGCCACCTTTTCTTCTTCCATTCTTCTGATCGTATTCCATTGTGTATATGTGCCACCTTTTCTTCTTCCATTCTTCTGTCAGTGGGCACTTAGGTTGATTCTCTGTTTTGGCTACTGTGGATAGTGCTGCAATAAACATGGGAGTGCAGAGATCTCCTCAATATCCTGGTGTCCTTTCTTTTGGGTGTACACTCAGTAGTGGAGTAGATGGATTGTATGGTAGTTCTATTTCTAGTTTTTTGGGGAACCTCCATGCTATTCTCCATGGGGGCCTGTACTAACTTACATGCCCACCAACAGTGTCTGAGGTTCCCTTTTTTCTCTCCAGTATTTGTTACTGTCTGTTTTTAATAAAATCAATTTTAACTGGGGTGAGATGGTACCTCATTCCAGTTTCGATTTGCATTCCCATGATGATTAGTGATGTTAAGCATTATTTCATATACCTGCTGGCCATTTGTCTGTCTTGTCAAATGTCAAGAAATAGACATTTCTTGAGAAATCAAATTATTGGATTTTTTTCCTATAGAGTTGTTTGAGTTCCTTACATACTGGGGTTGTTAATCCCTTGCCAAGTGATCAGTTTCCAAATATTTTCTCCCACTCTGTGGTCAACCTTTGTCTTCACTTTGTTGATTGTTTCCTTTGCTGTGCAGAAGTTTGATGTGATCCCATTTGTCGTGTTTTTTTAAATTTATTTTTTATTTTTTTTTGAGATGGAGTTTCGTTCTGTTGCCTGGGCTGGAGTGCAATGGTATGATCTCGGCTCACTCCAACCTCCGCCTCCAGGGCTCAAGCGATTCTCCTGCCTCAGCCTCCCAAGTAACTGGAATTGCAGGCACCTGGCACCATGCCCGGCTAATTTTTGTATTTCTAGTAGAGACAGGGTTTTGCCATGTTGGCCAGGCCGGTCTTGAACTCCTAACCTCAGGTGATCCACCCACCTTGGCCTCCCAACATTTGTCAATTTTTGCTTTGGTTCTTTGCGCTTTTGAAATCTTACCCCAAAAATCTTTGCCCAGACCAATGTTTTATAGCATGTCCCCCATGTTTTCTTGTAGTCATTTCATAGTTTCAGGTCTTAGATTTAAGTCTTCAATTTTGATTTGACTTGCGTGTGTGTTAAAAGACAGAGGCCTAGTTTCTTCTGCATATAATTATTCAGTTTTTCCAGCATCACTTACTGAAGAGACAATCCTTCCCCCATTGTGTGTTCTTGGTGCCCTTGTTGAAAATCAGTTGGCTGTAAAGGCACAAATTTATATCTGGGTTCTCTATTCTGTTCTATTGGTCAATATGTCTGTTTTTATGCTGGTACCATGCTGACTCATTTACAATAGCTTTGTAGTAAATTTTGAAGTCAGGCAGATGCCTCCAGCATTGTTCTTTGTGCTCAGGATTGCTTTGGCGATTCAGAAGCTTTTGTGGTTCCATATACATTTTAGGGTTTTTCATTTCTGTGAAGAATGTCATTGGCATTCTGATAGGAATTGCATCGACCCTGTAAATTGCCTTGGGCAGTGTTGTCATCTTAACAATATTAATTCTTCCATAGTCCTGGATAACTTCAGATAATCCATGAGCATGGAATACTTTTCCGCTTTATGGTGTCCTCTTTAATTTCTCTCATCAGTGTTTTATAGCTTTCTTTTTCTAGGTCTTTTTTGCTTAAATTGATTCCTAGCTATTTTATATTCTTTGTAGCAATTGTAAACAGCATTACTTTCTTGGTTTCTTTTTCTGATTTTTCACTATAGACGTAAATAAATACTACTGACTTTTGTATGTTGATTTTATAACCCACAACTTTACTGAATTCACTTATCAGTTGTAACAGGTTTTTTTTTTTTTTTTTTTTTTTTGGTGGAGCCTAGGTTTCTCTAGGTATAAAATCGTGTCATCTGCACACAAGGCTAATTTGACTGTTTTCCTTTCCAAATTGGATTCCCTTTCTTTTTCCTGTCTGATGTGCTCTGGCCAGAATTTCTAGTACTATGCTGAATAAGAGTAGTAAAAATGGGAATCCTTGCATTGTTCCAGATCTTAGGAAAAAGGCTTTCAACTTTTCCCTGTTCATTATGATGTGAGCTGTGGGTTTTCATTTATGGACTTTATGATTTTGAGGTATGTTCCTTCTATATCCAGTTTGATTAGGGTTTTCGTCATAGAGGGATGTTGAATTTTATCAGATCTTTTTTGATATTTATTGAAATGATTATATGGTTTTGGTCTTGGTTCTGCTAATGTGATGTATCATGTTTATTGACTTGCATATGTTGAACAATTATTGCATCCCTAGGATGAATCACAATTGTTTATGGTGAATGATCTTTTTAATGTGTTGTTAAATTCAGTTAGCTAGTGTTTTGTTGGGAACTTTTGCATTTATATTCATCAGTGATATTTGCCTATAATTTGGTTTTATTGTTTCCTTGTCTGGTTTTAGCAGGAGGGTAATGCCATCCTTGCAGAATGCATTTGGAAGTATTCCCTTCTCTTCAGTCTTATTGAAGAGTTTGGGTGAAATTGACATTAGTCCTTTTCAAAAAAAAATTGTGGGCACATAGTAGATGTATATATTTATGGGGTACATGAGATGTTTTGATATAGGCATGCATTGCATAATAATGACATCAGGGAGAATGGGGCATCCACCACTGAAGCATTTATCCTTTACATTACAAACAATCCAATTAAATTCTTTCAGTTATTTGTAAATGTACAATTAAATTATTATTCACTATAGTCATCCTGTTGTGGTATCAAACAGTAGGTCTTACTCATTCTTTCTAGCTATTTTTTTGTACCCATTAACCATCCCCATCTAGCTCCCACCCCCACACACCTCCCCACTACCCTTCTCAGCCACTGGTAACCATCTTTCTACTCTCTATCTCCATGAGTTCAATTGTTATGACTTTTAGATCCGGGAAATAAATGAGAACATGAGACATTTGTCTTTCTGTGCCTGGTTTATTTCACATAAGATAATGATTTCCAGTTTTGATCATGTTGCAAATGACAGGCTCTCATTCTTTTTTTTATGGCTGAAGAGTATTCCTTTGTGTATATGTACTATATTTTCTTTATCCATTCATCTGTTGATGGACACTTAGGTGACTTCCAGATCTTGGCTATTGTGAACAGTGCTTCAGCAAATATGAGAGTGCAGATATCTCTTCAATGTACTGATTTCCTTTCTTTTAGGTACACACACAACAGTGGGATTGCTGGGTCATGTTATAGCTCTATTTTCAGTGTTTTTGAGGAAGCTACAAACTGTTCTCCATAGTGGTTGTACTAATTTACATTCCCACCAACAGTATACGAGGGTTCCCTTTTCTCCACATCCTTGCCAGCATTTGTTATTGTCTGTCTTTTGGACATAGCTATTTTAACTGGAGTGAGACAGTATCTCATTGCAATTTCGATTTGCATTTCTCTGATAATCGATGATGTTGAACATCTTTTTGTGTGCCTGTTTGGTATTTGTACGTCTTCTTCTTCTTTTTTTTTTTTTTTCTGAGATGGAGTCTTGCTCTGTTGCCCAGGCTGGAGTGCAGTGGCAAGATCTCGGCTCAGTGCAAGCTCCACCTCCTGGGTTCACACCGTTCTCCTACCTCAGCCTCCCGAGTAGCTGGGACTACAGGTGCCCACCACCATGCCTGGCTAATTTTCTGTATTTTTAGTAGAGATGGGGTTTCACCGTGTTAGCCAGGATGGTCTTGATCTCCTGACCTCGTGATCCTCCCACCTCAGCCTCCCAAAGTGCTGGGATTACAGGTGTGAGCCACCACACCCACCCTGTCATTTGTATGTTTTCTTTTGAGAAACATCTATTCAAATCTTTTCCCATTTTTTGATTGGATTGTTCGATTTTTTTCCCTGTAGAGTTGTTTGAACTCCTTATATATGCTGGTTATTAATCACTTGTCAGATGGGTAATTTTCAAACATTTCCTCCCATTCTGTAGGTGTCTCTTCATTTTGTTGATTGTTTCCTTTGCTGTGCAGAAGCTTTTTAGCTTGATGTGATGCCATTTGTCTATTTTTGCTTTGGCTGTCTGTGCTTTTGAGATCTTACCCAAAAAATCTTTGCCCAGACCAATGTCCTATACCATTTTCCCAATGTTTTCTTCTAGTAGTTTCCTAGTTTCAGGTCTTAGATTTAAACCTTTAATCCATTTTGATTTGATTTTTGTATATGGCAAGAGATAGGGGTCTAGTTTCACTTTTTAACATGGATATCCTGTTTTCCCAGCACTATTTATTGAAGAGACTGTTTTTTCCCCAATGTATGTTCTTGCCACCCTTGTTGAAAATTAGTTCACTCTAGGTGTTGGATTTGTTTTTGGATTCTCTATTCTGCTCCATTGGTCTATGTGTCTGTTTTTATGCCAGTACCACACTGCTTTGATAACCATAGCTCTGTAGTATAATTTGAAGTAAGGTATTATGATTCCTGCAGTTGTGTTCTTTTGCTTAGGATAGGTTTGGCTCTTCTGGGTCTTTTGTCATTCCATATAGATTTTAGGATTGTTTTTTTCTATTTCTGAGGAATGTCATTGGTATTTTGATATACATTGCATTGAATTTGTAGATTGCTTTGGGTTAGTATGGACATTTTAATATCAATTCTTCCAATCCATGAACATTGAATGTCTTTTTATTTTTTGATGTCCTCTTCAATTTCTTTCTTCTTTAAGTGTTTGATAAAACTCAGCAGTGAAGTCATCACGTCCTGGGCTTTTCTTTGATAGGAGACTTTTTATTATGGCTTCAATCTTGTTACTCATTATGGGTTTACTGAGATTTTATACATTCTATATAGTTCAATCTTGGTAGGTTGTATGTGTCCATAAAGTTATCCACTTCTAAGTTTTCTAATTACTTGACATATAATTGTTCACAGTAGTATCTAATGATAGCTTTTATTTCTGTGGTCTCAGTTGTTATGTCTCCTTTTTCATTTCTGATGTTATTTATTTGGATTTTCTCTCTTTTTCTTAGCCTAGACAAAATTTTGTTGATTTTGTTTATCTTTTCAAATAACTACCTTTTTATTTCATTGATCTTCTCTTTTTTTTTTTTTTTTTTTTTTTTTTTTTTTTTTTTTTTTTTTTTTTTAGTTTCATTTACTTCTGCTGTAATCTTTCCTTGCTTTTTTTCCTTATACTAACTTTGGGTTGGCTTTGTTCTTGCTTTCCTCATTCCTTAAGGTGCATTGTCAGGCTGTTTATTGAAAGTCTTTCTACTTTTGCGATGTAGGTGTTTATTGCTATAAATGTTCCCCTTAGCACTGCTTGTGCTGCATCCCATAGATTTAGGTATGTTATATTTCCATTGGCACTTGTTTCAAGGAATTTTTAAGTTTTCTTCTTAATTTCTTCATTGATCTATTTGTTATTCAGAAGCTTGTTGCTTGGTTTCCATGAGTTTGTGACATTGCTGAGGTTCTTCGTGTTACTGATTTCTAGTTTTATTCCATTGTGATCAGAAAAAAATACTTGATATAATTTCTACTCTGTTCAGACTTCTTTTGTGGTCTAAGATATGGTCTATCCTGGAGAATGTTTTATGTTCTGATGAAAAGAATGTGTATTCTGTAACAGTTGGGTGAAATGTTCTGTAAATGTCAGTTAAACTTATTAGGTCTAGAGTGTAGTTTAACTCTGATGGTTCCTTTTTGATTTTCTGTCTGGATGATCTGTGCATTACTGAAAGTGGGGCATTGAAGTACCCTACTACTATTGTAATGTCATCTGTCTCTCCCTTTAGATCTATTATTGTTTGCTTTACATACTTGGGAGTTCTGGTGTTGGATGCATAGGTATTTATAATCATTATATCCTCTTGAGGAATTGACTTCCTTATGATTAAATATTTACCTTCTCTGTCTCTTTTTATAGGTTTTGATTTGTAGTCTATTTTATCTGATATAATTATAGCTATCTTGCCTTTCTTGTTTTTGGTTTCTAGTTGCATGGAATATGTTTTTCCATACCTTCACTTTCAGTCTGTGTGTGCCTTTATAGATGAAGTGGGTTTCTTGTAGCAACATATAGCTGGTTTGAGACCAGTCTGGGCAACATGGTGAAATGCTGTATCTATAAAACATACAAAAATTATCTGGGCATGGCGATGTGTACCCATAGTCCCAGCTGCATGGGAGACTGAGGTGGGACAATCACCTGAGTCTGGGAGGTTGAGGCTGCAGTGAGCTGTGATCACACCATTGCACTCCAGACTGGGTGATAGAGTGAGACCGTGTCTCAAAACCAACCAAACAAACAAAAAGCCCAAACATATAGTTGGGTCTTATTTATTTGTCCATTCAGCCACTCTATGCCTTGTAACTGGAGTATTCAGTCCATTTACATTCAGTGTCATTATTGATAAGTAAGGACTTACTACTGCCATTTTGTTGCTTGTTTTCTGGTTATTTTGTAGCTCCTCCCTTCCTTTCTTCCTGTCTTCCTTTTTAGTTAAATGGTTTTCACTGGTAGGATGTTTTAATTTGTTATTTATTTTTAGTGAATCTATTATAGGTTTTTGCATTATGGTTTTCATGAGGCTTACACAAAACATCTTACAGTTATTTTAGAGATGACAAGTTATTTTAAATAGATGACAACTTTTCTTAAATCACAAGGAAAATAATAGAAACAAACAAAAAATGAAAAGTATACATTTTAGGTCTACCCCGTCCCCAGCTGGCTTTTAGTTGTCTCAACTTATTTATTTTTATACTGCTTATGTCTTCATAGGTTGCTGTAGCTATTGTTGTTTTCGATAGATTTTTCTTTTGAGCTTCATACTAGAGTTATGAGTGGATTTCACACAACAGTTGCTGTATTAGAGTTCTGGGTTTGTCCATGTACTTAATCTTACCAGTGGTTTTTCTATCTTCAGTTTTTTTCCCAGTATTTTTTTTTTTTTTTTCTTTCAAATTGAAAAACTCTCTTTAGCATTTCTTGTAAGACTGGCCTGGTGCTAGTGAATTATTTCAACTTTTTGGGGGGAAAGTCTTTCTCTCTCCTTCATACCTGAAGGATAACTTTGCTACATAGAGTATTCTTGGATGGAAGCGTTTTCTCTTTCAGCACTTTGGAAATGTCATTGCACTCCATCTAGGTCTGTGTGGTTTCTGTTGGGAATGTTATGGACAAATGAATTGGAACTCCTTTATATATTATTTGCTTCTTTTCTCTTGCTGGTATTAGAATTCTCTTTGTCCTTGAACTTTGAGAGTTTGATTACCGTATGCCTTGGGGAAATCTTATTTGGGTTAAATCAGTTTGGTGTTCTCTGACCTTTCTGTACCTGAATACTTATATCTTTCTCGAGTTGTGGAAAATTTTCCGTTATTATTTATTCAACTAAGTTTCTACCCCTTGCTCTTGCTCAACCCCCTGTCTAACACCAGTAATTATTAGATTTGGTCTTTTGAGGTCATTTGCTATATCTTGTAGGAGATCTGTGTTTATTTTTTTCTTGTTTTCTCCTCTGTGTATTTTCAAATGGTCTGTCTTCCAGCTTACTGATTCTTTCTTCTGCTTAGTCCATTCTGTTATTGAGAGACTAATTTTTTTTAGTTCAGCAAATGTGTTTCTCGGTTCCAAGATTTCTGTTTTATTTTTAAATTTTAAACTCTTTGTCAAATTACTCTGATAAAATTTTGAATTTCTTTTCTGTATTATCTTGGAGATGACTGAATTTCCTTAAAACTACTCTTTTGACTTTTTGGTCGGAAAGCTGGCATATGGATCTCTCATTAGGGTCAGTTTTTGTTTCTTTTATTTCATTTTGTCTTTGCTTTGTCCATTTGAGGAGATCATGGCTCCTTCTTTACTGTTGTTTCTTGTGGGTGAACATCTATGTCTTTGCATTGAAGGACTGGTTATTTATTCCAGTCTTCTCTACCCAGCTTAATTTTGTTATTATTGAATATATTTGCTTAGAGTTTCCTTACCACTAAACTACTGCATCCCTTATGGCTTCAAGAGGTGCCCTAAACCCAGTTTTGCCTCAGCTCTAGCAAAGGATTAGAACACTGCTGTTCCTGGATGGGAGAGGTCCCGAAAGGGATATCCCAGCAGTGTGGGAAGCTGGCTTAGGGGTTTGTGCCCAGGAGGCTTGTGGAACAAACTTCCTATAGCCTGGTGCTGCTGAATAGCCACTCTGGTTTGGCAACTCCTGTGACTGAATTACAGAACAAAGTTTCTGGGACTGAGTTACAGAGCAGAGTTTCCAGCGCTGGGTGTGGGAATCCTGCTTGTCTCCTTTGTCTCTGGCTGTCCTCAGGGATATTTCTCCCTTCGGGCACTCATGATGCTTCCTGTGGGTTAAGAGAGGGACAGATCTCCTGCTAGCGAACCCAAGATGGTGGGGAAGCTATTTGTCTACATCAATTTCACCTTTTCCAATGTAGAAACAGTGAGATGGGGGAAATGTTCATGTGCTTGGTACTGGGCAGAATAGGAAGAGGGGTGTCATGGATGAGGAAGTCCAATTCTCCTACCATCTGCTCACAGCTTTTTCACTTCTCTGTGGCCCCAGGAATGGTTTTATCGTTGTATTTGATTTCTGGGATATTTCTGGTGAGAATCTCAGCACTATATGTTTGTTTTAGGCTTTGTGTGTTTGGAGAGGAGTGAATCCAGCTTGTTTCTATGCTACCATCTTGGAACTCAAGTCCTTTTATACAGGTTCTTTAAAAAGTTGTGGAATCCACAACTTTTCCTCCAGGGATAGCAAATGCACTCTAACTATTGTTCCAGTTTCCATAAATTGGCAGTGCCCCTGGGATCCTGTGATGAGACGAGATGTCATAACCGATTAGCAATGTCTGCCAAGAGTGTGAGTGGTACAGGCAGTGGTATGTGTGCTGAGGATTTGCCATCTGGGCTCAACGGCTTCAGATCTCTGAGTCTGATCCTGTCAACCTAATCAAATAACTTTCAAGACCAAGAAGAATGGGCCTTATGAGACAAGACTGATATAATGAGATTGAATTTCAAAAAACATGCCTGAACTTTGGGGGGAATTAAATGAGTACAGTTCCTTTACACAGGCTGCTTTGGAAGGCTTTAGTCTTGTGCCAGTGAGGCTAGCTTTGCTTGGACATTTTTGGAGTGCTCTTTTAGAATTGCTGATTAACAATGGACCACAAAACACATGGTTTTCAATCATTTATGGTCTCATCTCACTTTTTGCTTCATATGCCATTACCCTGCCTTATCATTGCTGTTCTCTGGGCTTGATCCCATTTAACTCTTGTTTGTATCCTGAATCAGATCTGTCCTAACAAAACGACGATGTATCTCCTCTGAAAGTGCCAAGAAGAACTTGCAGGCCCTGAAGGCCATACGGAAAAGGAAATTCCCAACATCTAAACACAGGGAGCATCATTAGAAGGGTGAGTGCCTTCCCAAGTAGTCCTGGTAAGGAGGAGACTCATCTGCTGCTGAACCATGGGTGTTGGTTGGAAGCCAGTTCTGTTACTCTCAATCTGTGCCTGGGCCACCTCTAAAGAGCCACACATCACCCACACCTGGTGGTCATCTTGCTGACCACTGGATCTTGCTAAAGTCGTTTTCACGTACGTTGATTTTGTCTCCTTAGTCCTCCACAGGAGCCAGGTGGATGCACTGGCGCAGCCTCCCCTGCTGCCCGACTCTGTGCCTGTGAGCCTGGGGTCTTTGTCAGTTACTGGCTGCTCCTCATTCTACCTGAGGCCAGACTCCACTCCTGGAACTGAGGCTGCAGCTTTTCTCTGGAGGATCCCATCCCTTGTTCCTCAGCTCCAGCCCTGACAGTCATCTGTGCTCATGCAGCAGTCCCAGGTTAGAGACCTGCTTCCCCTTAGGCCCAGCCCCACCAGAGGAGCCCCTGCAGCTGCTTCCAGTGGCCTGGGCTGCAAATCCTGAATACCTATTTGTTCAGACTACTAACATCTCTGCCCATGGAAAAGACCAAAGCAATCTCATGGCTGATTTTCTTCCTGGGCTGGTTCCATATGCCAGGGCCCCTGGCTTTTCTTTAGCTGATTCTGATTCATGGAAAGGGGTGAAAGGAATTTCTCCAGGCACTTTTGGAAGGAGCCCCAGCTGTGGAAACCTTCCCTGAACAATCAGACCACCAGCAAGACCTCAGCTGGCCTGCAGTGCTGGAGGAGCAAACGGCCTGGTGGTGGCACCCCCTGAGGTGTGCCCCGGGGCAGGACACAGAATAGTGCAATATATTATTACCGAGGCCAGGCTCAATTTTCCTTTTAATTTTTTCCCACTGGATAGAAAAATCCCTTTCTTTGTATTTGGAAGGCTTAATTTTAATCTCATGTTCCCCTTTTAGCTAATGATGTGGTACACCTTGCAAGAAACAGAAGTTCATATGAATTCTTCAGCGTCTGAGTAGGGGAGAGCTGGATTTTAAAGGAAATTTGTAAATGATTTTTATCATTAATTGAAATTTCATTCCTAGATGCTCTTTGTTGTCTTTTTGCTCCTCTTTGTCACACAGACATACACAACCAGGCCATGGCTACTATTCAGAAGCCGCCTTGCCTGGAGTATCTCAAAGCAGCATTTGACCCTTGCGGACCGTTCCGTGCATGAGTCCTGCATCCAGACACCTGCCTGTGTGCTTTCCTCAAACGTACTCATTTAATCCTCAGGAGAGTCCCACGAGGTAAGCAGCTTTAGCATTCCTGTTTTACAGATGGAAAAACTGAAGCACAGACCAGCTGTCACATTTCCAGGCTGTCTGGGGCCAGAGTCTGTGCCCTGACCCCCGTGCCACGGAGCTCTGGTGAGCCCTGCATCCCCCGCTGCTGCCTCACACACTTCGGTTTCTCCTCCACAGCTTTCTCTCAGCTACTCCAGGGTCCCAACCCCATTTCTGTCTTCTTTCTGCAGTTGGAAATGGTCATTGTTTCACGAATGCAGGGCTCTCACACTAGGTATTTAGAAGCCCTTAATGAAGGAATCCATTCCAGAAGATAACACATATGGGCTTTTCTGGTAGAACAGAAAGAATTATTTAGTGGTCAGAGAGAAACTTTTGAAATGGTCTTGACTTTCAGAGCTTGAAAAATGACAACGAAAAGAAGCAGACTTAATGAAATGGCCTTTTAGAACACAGGGCTTGGGGAGGCGCTGAAGTCTGATGCAGAGACCAAGCTCAGACGAGGGCAGTCCGCCTGTCACTATGTTCTTCTAGAATTTCAGCTCATGGGGGCAGGAGTTCTGCCTGTTCCTGCTGTATGGGCACAGAACAGTGCCTGACACATCTTCCTGATCCCCTGCGATGGCTGGGCACCATGCTGGGCAATGGAAGGGCAGTGGCCCATGAGAGTGCTGGAGTTCCTGCACTCACAGAGGCTAGGACTAGAGGGAGAACAGTCCGTTCTGGTCTGGACCTCAGACTTCGGGTAAGTATTAGGGTTCAGGGAAGACTTTTAAAATGGGTGGGATTTCTGCCCAGCCATGGCCACACCTCCTCTAAGGTCCCTCAAAGGCTTGTGCTACAAGGTCTGAGTGGGGCTATTGGGCTTTGAAGGTCACTCACCCCACCAAGGCCTCAGGGGTCCTTCATTCGTCCGGCTGCTGGTCCCACCTGGGAGTGGTGCACGTTTGAGTTATGGACCCCCAAACACCTAGAAACAAATAATGTGTTCGTTTCTTTTCACATTTGTTTAGAGAACAAGAGGCTAATTACCACAGTAGCATAAAGGTCAATTAACTATCCACATAATCAGGTTCACCAGGAGCTGCCCTTCTGTCCTCCGTGCCTGTGGACACCTTGTGGGTGGACGGCATTGGAAGCATTTGTCGGATCCACTGTGCTTCCCGGGCTCCTGAGCCAGGAGGGGCTGTGTACAGTGTTGCCCGCACCGTGTCTTCTAATGAAGGCTTTTGTTTTACGGTAGCTGCTGGCAGGAGAGCAGAGGGTGGCAAGTCGTCTCCCACCTCCTTAGTGAATGTTTCCACTGCTGTGACTCCATTTGGATCACAGTTGATTTTCCGTGGACGTTCATACACTCTCCATTCTGGGCAGAAGCAGTGAGGTCTCTGACCATTTCATCTGTGCAGTCAAATCCCACCTTTCCATAAAGGTGCCTTCCCCACCCCTGTTCTCTCTGATGTGTGCGGCCAGTCCTAGGAAAGCATTTAAGGCTTTCAGCTGTATCAAGGTTGCCTGTGTCCAGCCTGAGCCCAGTGCCTGGCACCCAGCAGGTGCTCTGTAAATCTTTGCCGATGGAGGAAGGCAGGAGGAGGCTTGGCTTCCGCTGTGCATCCAGCCACATACAGGAGAGAGGAGGATTTTCCTGTCTTGGGTTATGCTGAAGTTCCCCCTGGCATGAGAGGCTCGCGCCCAGGCCAGTCATCACCTCTGCCCACCTTCTTTTACCGGATAAGTCGAAGACTGTAGTTGGTGAGGTGAGACTTCAGTGTCCTCTGGGTTATCAGGGAATAAGGACGAGCTCTCTCAGAGAACTGAAGTTGCGATTGGCCTCCCTGCAGATGAAGCCTGGCTCTCAGGCAGGTTGAGGGAATTTCGTCACCAGTAGCAGCAGCCCTCTGGCCCCGGTGACCCCTGGTATCCCTGTTCAGTGTGCTGTGTGTCCACCTGTACTTTGCATCTTTCCGTGGTGCCAGCCTGATCTTTTACTTTCACGCAGCTGTTCCACAGCAGGGGCAACAAAACACAACACCACAGCACACCATATCTCAAAACACCACATCTCACTGCATGACACCACATGTCACCTCACAGCACCACACCTCCACTGCACATCTCATCTCACCTTACAACACTGCACATCACCACACATCACCACCACATCACACCTTATACCACCACACTTCACCTCACAACACCACACCTCACCTCAAAACACATCACATCTCTCAACAGCACACCTCACCTCACAACACCACAGCACTTACCACACAAGACCATGTCACACTGCATGATACCACACACCACATCACACCTCAAAACACCATACCCCCCACTGTGCACCACACCTCACCTCACAACACCACATCATTCATCACAACAGTATACCTCACCTCGACAACACAACACCCACCACACAAGACCATATCACACTGCACAACACCACACATCACCACACCTCACAGCACCACACATCACCACACAATACCACAACCCCACTGCACAACACCTCTCCTCACAGCACCACACTTTGCTACACAACAACTCCCACCTCACACCCACCACACGACACCACACCTCAAAAAAACACACCACAGAATACCACACCTCACCCCACAACACCCGTGACACACACGCTGCATAATGCTTCATAACACCACACCTCACCTCACAGCACATCACCTTACAATACCACACATCACCTGAGAATACCGCACCTCACCTCACAATAGCACAACCCTCAGCAAACAATACAATACCTCACCGCATAACACCACACCTCACCTCACAGCACCACACTTTACAACACAACACCTCCCCACACAAAACTGTATCCTCCACCAGATAATATCACATCACTCTGCACAACACCAAACCTTACTACATAACACACACCTCATCTCACAATGCCATACTTCACCACACAACACCTTATCTCACAATACCACACTTCACCTCAGAACACCACACCTCACCCACACTACCACAGCCCCCACCACATACCATATCTCACTGCACAACACCTCACCTTACAACATCACACCTCATTTTACAATACACCTTACCTCACAACACCATGCCTCACATCACAATACCACATTTCACTTCATAGTACCACACACTCACCACACAGCACCATATCTCATCTCACAATACCACATCTCACCTTACAATACCACACTCCTACCACACCTCAGCTTACCTCAGAATACCACAACTCACCACACAATACACTTCCCACCACACATCTCACTTCATAACACCACCCCCTTACCACACAATACCACACCTCACCACACACCACATCCTTCCCCCTACAATACCACACCTTACCTCACAACGCCATACCCCTCACCACTTAACACCACACCTCACTGCACACCATGCTTGTCACCAGAAAATACCACATCCCATATTACCTCACAACATGACACCCCTCACCACACACCACAACTCACCACACTATACCTTATCGCCCACCTCACAACACCACACCCTGCATCTCACAATACCACACCACATCACACGTCACATCATACTGCACAGTACCTCAACTTATAACACCACATCTCATCACATAACACCACACTTCACCTCACAATACCACATCTTTCATCTTAAAATACCACACCTCATCTCACAAGACCACACCATACCACACAGCGCCACAACAACACACAATACCACACAGCACCACTTCACACTCACCCACCCACTCCAACTCAATTTCAACCCAGTAGTACTTTACCTGTGAATAAATGCTGGGACCGCCAGGGTCCCCCAGAAGGCAGTCATAACAATCTACCCAGCTGGAAGAAGAAACAAATGTTTGTTTGGAAAATTTACATCCGCTCCTTCATACTACTCCTTCAAACCGGATAAAAGAGAACTCTGTATAATATACACAGAAACTCCTGTTACTGGCAGAATCTTAAAATATTTATACAGCATACAAACAATACCAAGGAATTTCCTACAAGCTATATATTGACTTCATAAACACAAGGCCATTATGTATTTGTCTTAATTATACACAACAAGTTATTGATTACAGTACAGTAAAATCTGAAGGCAAAAATCACAAGACCAACACTTCTATATACACTATGCTGTTGCAAATGGCTACTGCGATAAACTAGGAGATCAACACATGGCACTGTTAATCTCAGAGGCTGAAGACGCATGGACTTTGGGAACCTGAGGCCTCTCTGTGTGGCTGGAGAAGGAGTTATCTCAGCCTGGTGGGTGTGATGGGTGTATCCCACTGTCCACATAGCAAGGCACTCACCTGGTGGGCCATGTTGCCGGGAGACCCTGAGGCACCTGGGTAAGCTGCTGTGTCCCCAGCCTTGGCCACTTCCCATGTGCCAGTGAGTGATGTTCAGGGTTTGTATTAATCAGGGTTCTCTAGAGGGACAGTACTAATGAAATATATATGTGTGTGTATATATATATATATAAAAAACATGTGTGTATATACACACACACGTAAAGGGGAGTTTACTAAGTATTAACTCACACAATCATAAGGTCCCACAATAGGCCATCTGCAGGCTGAAGAGAAAGGAGAGCCAGTCCGAGTTCCAAAACTGAAGAACTTGGAGTTTGATGTTCGAGGGCAGGAAGCGTCCAGCACAGGAGAAGGATGTGGGCTGGGAGGCTGGACCAATCTCTCTTTTCACATTTTTCTGCCTGTCTGACTTATAGTCTAACCTCACTGACAGCTGATTAGATTGTGCCCACCCAGATTAAGGGTGGGTCTGTCTTTCCCAGTCCACTCACTCAAATGTTAATCTCCTTTTTTGAACACCCTCACAGACACACTCAGGATCCATACTTTGTATCCTTCAATCCAATCAAGTTGACACAGTGTTAACTATCTCAGGGTTCCTCACAGGAATGTGGTGTTCCTTGCCCTTCCTCTCTCTGCTCTGCTCCCACCTCGAGCCAACATTGTGTCCCTCAGTACCATTTCTATTTCAGATTCCAGTATCTTTCAAAATAAAAAGAAAGTAAATGGTGCTTCTTCCCACAAAATGTTTGTCCATTTCCAAGGTACATGTTTATTTTAATGCCATTTATCTCTGGGAATAAAGGATAACCCCCAACCAGCTGAGTGGATAAAAACCAAAAATGTTCTGTCTTGGTCCATTTATGCTGCTGTAGCAGAATACCTGGGCTGAGTAATTTATAATGTATAGAAATGTATTTGATTAATAGTTCTGGAGGCTGGGAAGTCCAAGAGCATGGTGCCAGCATCTGGTGAGGGCCTTTGTGCTGCGTCATCCCATGGTGGAAAGCAGAAGGGCAAAAGAGGGCAACAGCGAGAGAGGGCAAGGAGGGTTGAAGTTCCTTTTATAACAAACTTACTCCCACAATAATGACACTAATCCCTTCATGAAGACAGAGTCCTCATGGCCTAAACACCTCCCATTGAGCCCTATCTTCCAACACTGTTGCACTGGGAATTAAATTTCCAGCACATGAACTTTGAGGGACACATTGAAACCACAGCACCTTCCTAGTCTCAAGTCCAACTTACTAAGTGATCTTACATATGCTACATGTCATTTATAGGCTCTTAGATTCTGGACAACAGGGTCCTTATGTTGTCTTTGTTAATTTTCAAAGTAAGGCTCAAACACATCTGTTATTACAATAGGTTCTAGAGGAAAGTGGATTGACTATGATAGATTGTCTTCATCAATAACTGAGAGGCAGGAGGACATATGTACATGTGGATGAGTCTAGTTCAGCATTGTCCATGTGACAGCTGGCCCCTCTCTGATCATGCTCCTTGAGCATGAGAACTTTGGCAAAGGAGCCATACTGACATTCCCACTGGGAAGAAAAAGACTGCATGGCCAGCCAGGAGAGGCAGCATGCAGAAGAGACCTGACGTGGTCCTACCTCCAGGGGCTGGAGCCCTTCAGTCATCACCTGAGGTCTTTCAGTGCAACCCTGAAGTGACGTTCCTCCAGAACTCATGTCCACACCCCGCCCTTCATCTGGCTGTGGGTGCCACAGCCACTGCCCCTGCTCTCCAGGCAGGTGGTACACACCTCTTCCCAGCTCCAGTCCCTCTAGAGAAGTTCAGAGGCTTCAGGTTGGTGGCTTGAAATTGGCCGTGATGGGACCATTTTCACCATGGAAACTGGCAAATGCTACAAATCAGGGCTCTATTCTTTTCAAAGAGCATGTTGTTGAAAATTTACTAGCTCATTACTGAATCCATTTGTCTATCTTTCCTACTGTTCAACCATTTCACCATCTGACCATCTATTTACCTCAACCATTAAGGCAAGATGAATCCATTTGGAAATGACCAGGTCAACCAAGGAATTAGATGTAGCAAAACCTTGCCGACACATGTAAATGACTCAAGCAGAATCTCACTTGATTTTAATGATTTTTGAATTTTCCATTTATTTACAGATGTCTCATCCACACTTAAATGGGTGTACATGTTTAGTGAATTTTCTTTGTGGCATCTTTTCAAAGCATTCAGCTTAGATTACATGGACATAGTGCCTCTGTTTTCACATGCATATTTTCTCACAGTGAGGCTTATCTAGATACATAAGGCGATGACAATAATAAGCCCAATTGGAACAAATGATTCTGCAGGCAAAAGCGTCCTGCTTTGGGGGTGCACACGATGTATGTGCACGTGTCCACCAGAGGGCGGCGCTCTACCAGGGTGGAGGTGAATAGGAGCCCCTACTGCACTGCTGGGGTCTCTGCCCTCTGTTCCAGGGACTAGGTGCTTCTTCCTGGCAGTCCCAGAGAGTTTTGCTAGGCTCATCCTACACTGAGTCGTGGGTCTTCCAAGACTCGCAATTTCCTACAAGATTGAAATGCAGTGGGAGGTATTGCCTGAGTCCTGTCCACTTCTGGGCAGTGTCTTCTCTCTCCCAACTGCTGAGAGCATTTGTTGCCGGTCGTCTCTGCCCCCTCCTTTAGAAAGAGTGACATGGCCCTCGTTACCTCTTGGTGGTACTGTTGACCAAGTTGCCTGCGTTCCCTGGCTGAGGTCAGGAAGGACCCACGTGGGGACATCTAAAAGGTCATCTCTCTTTGGACTCTTAGATGAATGATCCCAGGAGACAAAAATGAAGCTTTGAGTACATTAATTCTAATGTCAAGACTGCTCTGTGTGGCCCAGAGCAGGAGCACAAGTGGAGGCTCAGATGCACACACCTAGGTACCAGAAAGATGTAAACCAAGATGTGAACCAAGGCATCTTGCCTCCCTTCCCCGATGAATCTCACTGGAAAGCTTCTTCCCATCATCCGGCCATATGTCAAAATGAGAAAGCCTTTATTTGCAGCCCTTTTTTTGTGAATAGACTTTTGTTTCATTGAAAAGAAGGAATGCACTTTTACTTCTGCCTTTTGGGGAAGAGGTACTCTCGTTTTCAGGACAATTGGATAGAATGTGTTTACACAAGAGTGTCCAATTCTAGCTCCATGAAAGGGGGGCATAGTGGCCCTGAATTCAGAGCTCTATGAGGAAAACACCGGGTTTTTCCGTTTGGAGTCAGTTGGCACTGGTCAGAGAGCGGTGTGGGCACAAGACGTGTTTGAACATACCAGAGTTGGTGGTGTTCACCATGCATGTAATTAAAGAAAACATGTTCTGCACGTAGGGCTGTGACTCACCCTGAGCAGATCTTTGCCAAGGTAGATCTTTGCATTTAGGTTCTCCTTCCTCCGGCTGAAGAGGAGGGCAGAAGAGAGAGTGAAGAAAGGATAGTAATATTCTAGCATGTGAGTCTCTCCACCTGATTCCCAAGGGCGAGGCCACCTGTGCTTGCAGCCAGGTGGTTCCCAATGTTGTTTCTTTCCGCACATGGTGCTCTGATGCACACTCGGATTCTGGGCCCCTCGTCTACAATGGCAGCTGCCCAGGAGCATGACCTAGGAATCCCAGAGTCGTGCGTTCTGACTTTGTCACCAGCCAAAGGCCTTAAAGATCAGAGACCTCCATGCCCCTGCCTCTGTGCTCTTCTGTATTGATGAGTGGAAAAGTAGAGCTTATTTGGTAGAATGGTTAAGATCCATTATCTACTAATTTAAAGGAAAGGCTAATTTAAAAGAAAAGAAGGGTTACTTCTCAGGACCAAAAAAAATTAACCGAACTACATTTCCAGATATAGAAATTTCTAAGCCAGGCGTGGTGGCTCACACCTGTAATCCTAGCATGTTGCGAGGCTGAGGTGGGAGGATCACTTGAAGTCAGGAGTTCAAGACCAGCCTGGTCCACATGGTGAAACTCTGTCTCTACTAAAAATACAAAAATTAGCCGGGCATGGTGATGCACGCCTATAACCCCAGCTACTTGGGAGGCTGAGGCAGAAGAATCATTTGAACCTGGGGGGTGGAGTTTGCAGTGAGCCGAGATCACTCTACTGCCCTCCAGCCTGGGCGATAGAGTGAAACTCTGTCTCAAAAACAAACAAACAAACAAAAACAAAAAAACAAAAAAAAAAACCCAGAAATTTATATTACATATTTACATATTTTAAGCCTGGTGAGTTTGATTAGAAGTGAAGTGAAACTTTTTTATGAAGACAACATGTAGAGTCCTGCATCCTCCAATTGCCAATTGTGTGGTGTTGGGAAATAACGTATTTCATGTCTCTGAGGCTCAGCTTTTGTCCTCCTCCTAGGGTGATGAAGGGTAGATGAGGTGAGGTCTTTGTGAGAGGCACCTGGGTGTAGTGGGTACCAGCCACGGACTGGGAGCTCAAATCTCTACCCTCACTGTGATTGGCCGTGGGAACTTAGGCCGTCATCTTCACTGCTCCGAGCCTTTATAAGATGGAGATGACCTTACCACAAAGAGGATCTGGTGGATTCTGTAAGAGTGTGTGTGTTCAATGCTGGCCCAAGGCATTGTCAGTGCCATTCAAGTCTTTATGGGGATAGGACAGGACCTAGCACACAGTATGTTCTCAGCAGAAGAAAACTTCTTTTTCTTTCTTTTCACCGTGGTTAAACGTCTAGTTTTATGGATATAGAACAAAGGAGCCCATTTCCTGATAACCTCTGATTATTTATAACCTGTAAGCACCTCCTGCTTTTCCCATTTCACCTGAGTGTGGTAAGTCATGAGGAATTATTTCAACAAACACTTATCACATGTCCAGAAGGTGTCACACTTTGGGGAGATGAAGACAAATGAGACATTTATTTTAGTAAATGTATGAACCCAATAAACAAAGAGACTTTCAGATGCTGTGTGGGGTGCAGGGAGGAGTCACTATGTCCTGAAGGTAGAAACATCACAGCCCGGCCACACACCGCCGCTTGCCCTTGGTCCTTCCCAGATGAGTTCTGATTTCTCGGATGCAGCTCGGATTCTCATCTTGTGTTAAGATTCTCAAAGGTCTTTGCCGCTACTCCATCTTCCAGGACCCTGGATGTGGACGCCTTCTGCTGTGGAGTGTTTGTGTGTTGTCTGGAGCACAGGAATCCTGGGTTACTGCCACCAGCCAGCCAAGCAGTGGCGCATCCAGGGAGGTGTCAAGGCCAAGGAATAAAGCCAGAAATCTCTCCCTTTCAGTGGCTGTAAGGCGCTGAAACCTGAACAGCTCCAGGAGCTTCATCCTCCCTAGATGTTTTTTATGGGTTAATAAAGTAAATTCCTCCTTTCAAAAAGGATGTATTTAGGAAGCTAAGCTGTTCACTTTTCAAAGTGAATGATCTGTTTTACAGAGCTTAGACGCATGTCCAGCCGCCTGCTGTAAATCCTCTCTGGCTGTAAAGGACAATGTAAACAACGTGGGTGCCGTTTAAACAGTCCTCAGCATGGCACAGGCAGCGCCACTGGAAATGCCTCCATCTTTCTAAAGAGAAACAGATGTTTGAAGAGCGGAGCTGAGTATAAGCCATTCTTCAAACAGAAGATTAAAGCATCTGTCGGGTATGCTGGGCCGGCGACCCTTGGTGGCCACCTCAGCTGGGCCTGCCGGTCACAGCTTCCAGGGTATGTGGTGAAGGAGGGTGTGGGGGGTGGGCGGAGGGGAAGGAGGAAGAGAGTGCTGATGCCCTGGCCTCTTGGTTACTTGTTTCCAGAGTCAGAGTTACAGTGGCCCATGGCCCATCGATGTCCTGCTGGCCTGTCTGCTGTGCCGCCGGTCCATCAGGGGTCCTGTTCACATTCCTGGAGCCTTCCCTGAATGTTGTCCTTTTTATCCCTGAGGCCAGTTGTCACTGAGGCCCTGGACAGAGGGCTCACACCTGGCTGGATCTCGGCGTCCCTGCCCTGTGTCAGACCCTCCAGGGTCCCTTCCTTTTCCAGGCCCTCTGTCCAGAATTCACCTTCTGAAAGACCGGGGTGCACACCACACATGACATTCCTGGGATTCATGGAAAATAAACATGCTCATCTCTTAGAACTAAGAAGGAGAGAGCATCATCCCTGCCTGGCAGCTCAGTAAGAATTCCAAAATGTTGTTGGAAGAAAGGGAATCAGAAGAGAAATTTGCAGGGGATGCCTAGGGTTGAAGAGACCCTTCTTTTTGCTTTCTCTTGTCCCTTCCCCAAACAGGTCCATGATAAGAGAAATTCTTCCTGTGCAGAGCTTTAGTGAGCATGGAGCATGGAGGAGCAAATCTAGACAAGAGTGACCTCCAGTGATGACCATGCAAGGGGGAGACATGCAGGGGAGGACGTGGAGGAAGGAGATGGGCAGGGGAGGACGTGGAAGGGAGGACGTGAAGGAGGGATCTAGAGGAGGGACTGGATGAGGATGTGGATTAGGGAGATGGAGGAAGGACAAGAAGGATGGGCATGGAGGACAAAAATGGAGCAGGATCGTGAAGGAGGGACATGGTAAAGGTTTCTCTTACTGTGAGCCTTGTGGAGAGGGTCTCTCTTACTGTGATCATCAGAGTGTGGGTCTTCATCACTGTGAGCCTCGTGGACAGGGTCTCCATCACTGTGAGCCTCGTGGAGAAGGTCTCCATCACTGTAAACCTCGTAGACAGGATCTCCATCACTGTGAACCTTGTGGACAGTGTCTCCATCACCATAAACCTTGTGGAGAGGGTCTCCACCACCGTGAGCCTCGTGGAGAAGGTCTCCATCACCGTGAGCCTCGTGGACAGTGTCTCCATCACCGTGAGCCTCGTGGACAGTGTCTCCATCACCGTGAGCCTCGTGGAGAGGGTCTCCATCACTGTGAACCTCGTGGAGAGGGTCTCCATCACTGTGAGCCTCGTGGAGAAGGTCTCCATCACTGTGAGCCTCGTGGACAGGGTCTCCATCACTGTGAGCCCCAGAGAGGATCTCTTTCACCATGAGCTCCTTTGTGAGGGTATGCAATTCTTTTGGCATAATCTTGTGTATTTTACTCCTAATTACCAGTTTCTTTAATTAGGAACTTTCCTGAGCTCCTTCCTGCAGCCTGGTTTGCTTGCAGCTTCCACTCTGTTT
Source organism: Theropithecus gelada (assembly GCF_003255815.1). Taxonomy (NCBI): domain Eukaryota; kingdom Metazoa; phylum Chordata; class Mammalia; order Primates; family Cercopithecidae; genus Theropithecus; species Theropithecus gelada. The sequence goes on along the minus strand of NC_037671.1, from coordinate 121,874,353 downwards.
TACTGCCTTGGTTTTTTGGGGAATCAATGGCTCAGTGTCCTTCTGAGGGACCTGGCTTGTTTACGTCACTTGTGTGACCTGGGATGCACACTCTCACCTCCCTACGGCTCAGTTCCTCTTTCTTCAGGGAAAGACACTCCCTCCGTGTCTGCTGGGCTCTTTCCACCCTCTAATTCTGAACATCATTCCCCGTCCTTTTAAACAGCACCTCGGAAGCCTGAAGATGGCTTCGTGGAGGCTGGAGCCATGCATGGATTGTATCCTTGGCTGGAAATGCCTCCTCCGTGACCTGCTGGACCCCTCTTGTTGCGGGTGCTGTCTACCTGTGGCCCAAGGCTGGGCTCTTCACTGTGTCTAGGAAGCCGAGTGCTGTACCTGTGTATGCTTCAGACTCACAGAAGTGGGCCTTGGTCTGAAGGACACTGAGTTTACAGGAAAGAGCCAGCTGATGGCCAAGTGAGACTGCGGGTTCTGACAGGGCCACCTTCTGTGGTGTGGGGACTTCCATGCCCTGGACTTGGTCTCCATGGAGAAAGAGAATTAGGACGGTTCTGAGCAGCTTGGGGACCTCTCTCCACACCACATGCATTTGCAAATGCTCTCTTCTGTATGTGGATCCCAGGCGGAAGACGTTCAGGTCTCCTGACCCTGCAGGGCAATGTGGGGACCCCAGCCACGTCCCTGCATCCCTTGGCCAGCGCTGGTCCTGCTCTGTGCCTAGTGGCCACCAGCAGCATCTATGGCTTTGTGGGAAATGGGACTGAATGACGTTTCATGGGATCCGAAGCTTCCAATTTGATTTTTTTTGTTGTGTCATAAGCCTGTATTTTGGTAGGAAAAGATACAGACATTGTTTCAATGCACTCCTTTCATCTCCACTGCTTTAGGGATTCATGCCGTGGTGCCACTTTATGCACCGTAATGAAACTGTGTGGAGTGGACGAGAACGCCCCGGGGAGGTGCCTTCGGAAAGGCAGCCGGGCACACCTTCCCGTCCTGCATGCTGTTCCAGGACCCTGCGTCCCTCTTAAAGCTTGGGTCGCATCAGTAAATGTACAGAATCCTGAGGAAAGGAGGTGACTGGCCCCTCTACCATTCACTCAGGCAAAACCTGGAGTGCTGTGCTCAACTTTGGCTGATGTGTGTTAGAACAGGGACCCCCAGCTCCCGGGGACAGGCCGGTACCATCCATGGCCTGTTAGGATCCAGGCTGCACAGCAGGAGGTGAGCGGTGGGCAAGCAAGCGTTCCCACCTGAGCCCACACTCCTGTTAGATCAGAGGCGGATTTAGATTCTCAGAGGAGTGTGAACCCTACTGTGCATGGCATACACAACGGATTTAGGCCGCAGGCCCCTTATGAGAAGCAAAGGCTAATGATCTGAGGTAGCAGTTTCATCCTGAAGAAACCATTTCCCCCACCCACCGTGTGTGAAAAATCATCTTCCATGAAACCAGTTCCTGGAGCCAAAAAGGTTGGGGCCTGCCGTGTTCGAGGACAGTGTCAGTTTCTTGGGGATGGGACTGTGTTGTCCTTGTTCATCAAAGGGTCTCCCACACCTAAATAATGCCGGCAAAGAGATACCTGGTAACTCACTTCTGTATTAATTCAGGGCATTCAAACCACGGTTTCTGATCATCTGCTATGTGCTGGGCAATGTCGGAGGTCCCAAGACACAATCATAAATAAAAGATACAGGGTGATGACGCCTGGACCACAGGAGTGTGCTCAGAAGACAGAATGAGGAGAAAACACAACCCTTTCTCATGACGAAGGCTCGAAGGGTTGAGAACAGGTGGCTTAGACAGAAAAAAAGGTTGGAAGAGAATCAAATTAGGGCTCTCCAGAAAAACAGAACGAACAGGGTGTGTGTGTGTGTTTGTGTGTGAGAGAGAGAGAGAAAGAGGGAGCCAGACAGTGAAAGAAACTTATTTTAAGGAAGTGGCTCCCGTGATTGTCGGGCCTGGCAAGTTTGAATTCTGCAGGGTAGCCCAGCAGGCTGGAGACCCAGGAAGAGGCGACACACAGCTGGAGTCTAAAGGCCTCTGAAGGCCAAAGTCCTTCTTCCTCCAGGAACCTCAGTCTTTTCTTGTAGTCCTTCACCTGATTGGACAAGGCCCACCCACACTTCAGAGGATCACCTCCTTTACTCAAAGTCAACTGATTTAAATGCTGATCTAATCTAAAAACACCTTCACAGCAATCTCTAGACCTGTTTGGCCAAACTGGCACTGTGGCCCAGCCAAGTGGATGCATAACATTAGCCATCCAGGGTGGACAGGTCTTTCTACAGCCCAGAGGCAGGTGACTAAATAAAAACAAACAAAAAAACCAGCTGTGGAGAAACCCAGGGTGAGGATGATCAGCAGGATCGCACAGTTCATCTCCCCTGGTCATGTCAACTTTGCTCACCGCACACTTTCCCCTCTCGCTGGCAGGGCCAGGGGGCAAACGAAGGCCACGTTCCGAGGTTGTCATGAGCTGAAAAGTCTTTTCGGGTTACGGAAATCAGCTAAATGAACACTTTTGAAATGGGGCTGCACTCATCCAATGATTGTTCACCTCCAAGACCAGCTTGGCTCCTCTGTCATGTGGAGACCTGAGGTGACTCAGTCCTGTCAGAGACACTCACTCCTGCAACACCAGCCCCAGCCCAGGGCCTCTTACAGAAACGCACATGGAGGAGAGTGGATGAAGAAGGGTGCTGTCCCCTGGGCCCCTTGGCAAGTGGCCAGCGGAGCTCAGAACTGAAGAGTTGATTTTGCCTGAAAATTCACTAAGGAGCCCTCATAAGGGTGAGAACTGATGGGCACAGAGGAGGCTCAGGAGGTCCTGGCCACGTGCAGAAGCTTGGGTGACCCAGGGCACAGATCTCGCCCTCTGAAACGTCAGCATCCGGGCCCACTGCACTTCAGCCACCAGGAGCCTAGGTCATGGAGTTCAGTTTCTGCTTCTCAGAGGGAATAGATCCTGGCTCGATGGCTGGCACCAACACAGCTCATGCCCTGCCCTGACTGGGCCAGTGACTTGCGCCTGGGGCTGGACTCAGCCCTGCCCCTGGCACTGAAACAGGGGACCAGCCTGAGAGAGGCAGTGCTCAGAGAGGCCAGGGCTGGTGGGAGTGCTCCTGAGAGAAGCCCCATTTCTCTCCCTCCACAGAAACAAAACAAACCTCTCGAAAGAGCCGCGGCAGTTCCGCTGTGTCCTGGATGCAGCAGCCTGGCTCCCACACCCACCCCGGCCCACCCTGGCTGATGTTACCCACACTGCCTGGTCGCCCAGCCCAATGCTGCTTTCCAGGCATTTGGCCTCCGTAGCTCTTGAGATTGTGGTCACCATCTTCTAAATAGCCTCCTCCTTCCCTGTAACCGTCAAGAAGGCAGAGGTCACCTCAGATATTTCAAAGAGACTTCCCTGAGAGGGGAACCAGCCACACAGGTGTCCAGATGCGGAGGCCCTTTGGCCTGGGGAGAGGGGAGGCTACAGGGATCACGTCGCCCCGTGGGTCTCCCAGAGCCATCCTTGGGGCCACACCCATGACGCTGCCACACAAACAGGCCTGGAGGGGTTCCACTTTCCCACCTGCACCTGCGTGGTGTCTCTGTTGGCAGCACTGACTTCAAATGCCACCGTCAAAGAGGGTGGGGGCTGGATGCCTCCATCAGGAGAGCCCCACGGTCTTGGTGGGCAGCTTCTTCCCCATGTCACCCTGTCCTCTTGTTCTCCCAGGAGGCATTGCAGCAGGGCCCTTGCTGGGACATTCCACCTGCAAGGCGAGTCTGCAGGCTTCCTCGAGCCTTTCCACCTGCCTGGGCAGCCTTGAGCGTCAGCTCAGGGCCTCCTTGCCTTTTCCTGTGGGTTTCCCTTCAGGGCTTCCCTCCACCTCATGGTGATCTCATGTCCACGACTTTTGATGTGTTTCCTTGGTCAGTTCTCAATACAGGACTCCAAGCCACTTTCAAGGGTCTACAGGACACAGTGACTCAATGTATCCAAGCAGAACCCTGCAAATTCCACGACACAGATCCTCTCCACGTCCTGCAGGCCCTCTTGTCTCTGGCCTGGATAATTGTGGGAGCTGTCTCCTCTCGCTTCAGGCTTGTCTTAATACATGTACTTTCTGCTCTAGCAACAGTGAGACCCCCGAACAAAAGTCTGATCATGTCACTCCCTTACTTGATCCCTTCCACAGACCACCATTGTTAAGATAAATTCAGTCCATTTGCAGCAATGGCTTCCCTCTCAGCCGTCCAGCTCACCTTTGACTGGTCCCCATGGTCTCCCTGCCTATGCTTACTGGTCCCCCATGGTTCTCCTTCCGTATGTCCAGCTGACCCTTGACCGGCTCCCAAGGTCTCCCTCCCACCCGTCCAGCTCACCTCTGACTGGTCCCTATGGTCTCTCTGGCCATGCTTACTGGTCCCCCATAGTTCTCCTTCCTGTCCATCCAGCTGACCCTTGACCGACTCCCATGGTCTCCCTCCTGCCTGTCCAGCTCACCCTGGGTGGGCTGCCTGGCCTCTGCACTCTGGCCATGCTGAGCCTCTTTATCTGCTCAACTTCACATGCCCTTTTCTGGACCCTCATCTTGGTCTGGATGACCTTTCTCACTGATTTCTCATCATTTAGCTTGTGCTAAGAAACCACTTTCTCCAGGGATCCCGGCTTGGTCCCAGTTTTGGGTGTGTATATTGCTCCCTGTGAATGCCTGGACCCCATGCTCACCACTGAGTCATCACACCCCACTGTGGCCTTGGGCTGCCTGTGCCCTCCACAGATGGGCAGGCCTGTGGGCACCATTGGGGTCTGTCTCGCCCCTAGCCCTGCACAGACACCTGGCTCGTGGCCCTCAGCAGGTGTTTGGTAATGAGTTCTGGGTTTTAAGCTCAGAAATGAATAAATCAATGGGAAGAGGGCCAGATTGTTGAGAATTCTGTGTTTCATGAAAGAACAAGGGTGTTTTGTTGTTATTGTTTTTTTGTTTTGAGACCAGGCCAAGGTGCTTAGCTCAGGTCTCATCTTCTCCATTAGGTTTTCCTTGAGCGCCTTCCTGTACTGACTGGAGTGCTCTTCCCAGCGTTAGTACCATAACATACGCCCTGCGTCAGCCCTTTCAACTTTATATTTGTCCTTCACCAGTGTCATCTACCATCATTATCTATCATATCTCCATGACTTGTCTGTCATCTTTCCATGCATCTATCATTTGTCTGTTTCTCTATCATGTGTCTGTCATCATTATTGCCATCTCTCTGTCTACCCATCCGTGGTCTATCTGTGTGAAGCCACATACTCTCCTTCCCTGAGAGGGTTTCTTACTCATTCTCGAACCTTCTAATGTCCCCCACAGAGCCGATACCCAGTGAATGCTTATCCGTGACAATCGCCCCCATCCTGGGGTTTCGCTGTGTTTCAGGGTCTGTCATGTGGGAGAGGAACTCTAGTTTCTGTACGATCCCAGTCAGTGAGCCAAGATCTGCAGGTACAAACCACAGGAACGTTCCAGCTGGTGGCAAGCTCCAGACAAGGAATGAGCTTCTTCAGGAAGAAGCAGCTGTCCTGCGAGGCGGCGTGTGAAGGAGGCCGCCATTTTCATTTTCAGGCCAGCGAGCTCAGGCCAGCGTGGGGCGCCTGCAGGTGACGCCACGCAGCGCCCCGCCCTCTGCCACGCCCCACGCTTCCGCTTCCGCCCTGAGGAGCCTCTCCAGCCTCTCCTTCCGGTGAGGAAGGTAGTCATGCTGTCTGTGCATCCGTGTGACCCTTCTAGGAAGGCGCTCCTGGGCAGGCCCGGGAGTCAGGCTACCTGTCAGGCCTGGCCGCCAGCCCGGGGCTCACCTGCTGGAGGCACCTTCTGGAAGCCGAAGTTTCCTGCTGCACATCGCTCTGCTGAGGCCCTGTGGGGAGCGCAGCGCCGGTTTTTCGGGCGGCGAAAGAAGGGCTAACAATGGGGGGAAGTGCCTCGTTGACCTGCTTTCTTTCCTAGTTATCACTAAGAAAACAGGCTCCGTGGAAGCTGGGGTTATCTGAAAGGCATGAGCGGGGGATGAGGGCGTCCGCTCTCCTGGAAATGCTCAGGCCCGGCCTCCGCCCACGGTGAGCCACGGCCCGGGCTGCAGGCTGAGAGAGGGATTTCACTTCAAATTGAGAGGGGGGTTTTTGTTTTATTTCCGGTCATGAGAACAAAAGTGTCGTGAGAATAAAAGTGTCATGAGAACACTTTTCTGACCTCAGGGAAGATCACGTTTTTTGACTCTCCCATCCTGACACCTTCCTAAAGCCTCGCTCGACTTGCAGATGGACACTGGGGACTTGGTGCTCAGTTTGCGGATAGACCCCCTTCCCCCTCCGGGGACTTGGCGAAAACACAGACTCTCGGATCCTGCCCTTCCTTCAGGCTCCCAGGGTGGCCAGGCAGGGTCGCAGGACAATCTTGACGCAAACAACCTCTAAGCCCCCTGAAGATTTGCGGTTGGAGCCCCTCCCCGCTTCCCTGGCCTCCAGTGGTGAAATCCTACAGATCGGTCAAAGGACCAGGCCCTGGGCACGCCTCCTGGGCACCGCCTGGGGTCGGAGTGTCCTCCCCAGGGACCCTGATGGCCCAGACGCTGCCCCGCTGTGCACCTGCCTCTGTCCCGGCTCCCTGCTCACAGGCGCCTCAGAGCTCCCCGATCACCCCTTTGAGGATACACAAGACCTGCTGCAACGTGGCTGCCGAAGCAAGGGGACTAAGGGGGATGATGATGATGGGGTGACAGTGATGTTCGGGTGATGATGATGGGGTGACAGTGATGTTGGGGTGAGGATGATGATGGGTGACTGATGTTGGGGTGACGATGATGATGGGGTGACAGGCATGGGGTGACAGTGATGCGATGATGGAGGTGACAGTGATGTTGGGGTGACGATGATGGGGTGACAGTGATGATGGAGGTGACAGTGATGTGATGATGGGGTGACAGTGATGTTGGGATGATGATGGGGTGACGATGGGTTGACAGTGATGTTGGGATGATGATGGGGTGACAGTGATGTTGGGGTGAGGATGATGATAGGGTGACAGTGATGTAGGGGTGAGGATGATGGGGTGGCAGTGATGTTGGGGTGAGGATAATGATGGGTGACTGATGTTGGGGTGACGATGATGATGGGGTGACAGGCATGGGGTGACAGTGATGCAATGATGGAGGTGACAGTGATGGGGTGATGATGGGGTGACAGTGATGTTCGGGTGATGATGATGGGGTGACAGTGATGTTGGGGTGAGGATGATGATGGGGTGACAGTGATGTTGGGGTGAGGATGATGGGGTGACAGTGATGTTGGGGTGAGGATAATGGTGGGTGACTGATGTTGGGGTGACGATGATGATGGGGTGACAGGCATGGGGTGACAGTGATGTGATGATGGAGGTGACAGTGATGTTGGGGTGACGATGATGGGGTGACAGTGATGATGGAGGTGACAGTGATGTGATGGGGTGACAGTGATGTTGGGATGATGATGGGGTGACAGTGATGTTGGGGTGATGATGGGATGACAGTGATGTTGGAGTGAGGATGATGATAGGGTGACAGTGATGTAGGGGTGAGGATGATGGGGTGGCAGTGATGTTGGGGTGAGGATAATGATGGGTGACTGATGTTGGGGTGACAATGATGGGGTGACAGGCATGGGGTGACAGTGATGCGATGATGGAGGTGACAGTGATGGGGTGACGATGGGGTGACAGTGATGTTGGGGTGATGATGGGGTGACAGTGATGCGATGATGGAGGTGACAGTGATGGGTGATGATGGGGTGACAGTGATGTTGGGGTGATGATGGGGTGACAGTGATGTTGGGGTGAGGATGATGGGGTGACAGTGATGTTGGGGTGATGGGGTGACTGATGTTGGGGTGACGATGATGGGGTGACAGTGATGTTGGAGTGATGATGGGGTGACAGTGATGGGGGATGATGATGGGGCAACAGTGATGTTGGGGGAATGATGATGATCGGGTGACAGTGATGATGAAGGTGATGGTGGGTGATGATGGGGGTGGTGGTAATAATGGGAGTGATGATAATAATGGGGGTGATGATGATAACGAGGGTGAGGATGGAGGTGATGAGGAAGTGAGGGTGTGCGGCCTCCCACCCACAGGGGAAGGAACATCTTGTCTGAGGCTCACATATTCCAGGGGCTGTATTATGTGTTGCTTCAACACAATGAGGTAAACACCCAGGTCCCAAGGCACCCAGACCAGTCCTCTGGGCCTTCCCTGGTCGCCCTGAGGCCACTTGCTGCCAGCCATCCAAACAGCAGGCCTGGCTTGCCTGCTTCACAGGGTTCCTCATCTCCCAGGCAAGAGGGGTGGCATGGATTCCATAAACAAATAAATAGCATAAAATTCAACCCCATAAGAGGCCTGTAAAGCCCTCAGGGTGTGACCCTTGCTGCCCATCCCTTTCTACAGCTACACGGACCTTTTTTTTCTGTGTCCGGGACACTGCAAACGCAGTCCCACCCCAGGGTCTTTGTGCCACTGCCCCCTTGCAATACTCGGCCACAGAGGTCCCCACAGCCAGCGCCGCACAGGCCCCATAGTTCCCAGCTGTGGGGCCACTTTGTTAGGGGCCTTCCTTCATCCACTTAAGACATTTCAGAAACACAGAATAGAAGGTTTTAGTCACATACATATCCTGGCTCAACAAGCATTCTATGTAGAAGCTCTGGGTGGACACGTTCCAAAACAAGGGCATGGTTTTACTCAGCACCTTTGAACCTTTGATGGCTCCAGGCTCTCGTAGGAGCCAGGAGGAGACGTCAGGTCTGAAGCTGAACCCGTGTGGTCCTGGCGGCTCTCCCCACGTGGGTTTCCCGAGTCGCTCAGGCTCTGAGTTGTTCTTCCAGTCTGTAACGTAGTATAAAGGTAGGGGGTATCTCAAAGGATGAACAGAAGTAACATAATAAGCCCTTAGTCTGGAGCCTGGCACATGGGGGGCAAGCTGTGAACTACGGCTGCGCCACTGTGTTCGGGACATGCTGTGATCATCGGGCGGGGGCAGACATTGAAGCATCAGTGGCCTCTGTCCAGTTAGTGACACTGCACCTCCTGCCCCCTTTCTGCTCCCTCGGGCTTGGTCCTTCCTTCCCTTCCCCTGGGCTCCGTCAGCTTCACTGTGAGTGCCTCCCATTCATCCAGGCATCTGTGTCCCACGTGGAGGTCCCCATGACAGTGAGGACTGATGTCCTTTAAATCGCAGTTCCCATAGTCCCTGGAGTGGCACCTGGCATGTCGTGGGCTTGATAAATAATCATTGAATGGATGAATATTTGAATCAATGGATGAATATTTGAATAAATAATCATTGAATGGATGAATATTTGAGCAAATGGCCTAAGCCACATCAGTGTGGCCATGGACTGAGGGGCAGGGGGAGGTCCTGTCAGCCCTGAAGCCCTCTCTTAGCGGGGCCGGCCTTCGTACACCACATCTCTTCTGAGTCTGTTTTCTTGGGGAGGTTGATAATTCCTTCAGAACATTACTAGGGGGCACTGCGGAGTGTTAGCTTGTGAATGGAAGTGTTCCTTAAGTGGAGCAGCTGGAGGAATTCTGAGATGGCCCATGACGCCACCCTGGTGTGCACACACTTCCTCCTGGCTGTTCACCAGGAATCCAGGGCAGCTGGGAGGGCTTGTTATGGGGTTACAGTCCCAAAGCAGTTGACCTTATGGTAGGGAGATAATTGGGGAGCCTGGCCTAATCACATGGACCCTCTAAAAATGATTTTCTCCAACTGCAGGCAGGCAGCCTCCAGGAGCTGAGAGTAGGAAGGAGCACAGAGACCTCTGTCCTGCAACTGCCAGAAGAAAATTCCCCCAGCAATTGGGAGCTGAAAAGTGGCCTTCAGCCCATAGAAGTCTCATGGCCCTGGCCGGTACCATGAATTCAGCCTGCTAAGACCTGAAAGTAAAGTCGCATCATGCCCAGGCTGCGGACCTGCGGAAACAGCTGAGGGTTGGTGCTACTCTAAGCTCCTGTGCTCGTGGAAATGTGTTATACAGCAACAGGAAATTAGTGCAAATAGAAAACGCCGTCTCAAACGTGGTCATTGGTAACCGGACACTGCCATGTTCCAGCCCCAGGAATAAGGCACAAATGGTTCTCGTGAGCAGTTGGCCGTCCATCAAAGCAAGCCTTGATTCCACACAGGAGAGAAATCTGATGACTCAGGCCCTGGAGCCTTTTGGGTTCAGGATAATTGTGAGTTCATTATACTGGATTTCTTAACAGGAATTTAATGAACAAGTTCCCCATTTTGAATTCCAGTTCCATTTATTAGTCAGGGCAAAGGGAGGCTGCTGTAACAAGGAGCCCCGCTACACCATTACTTAAAATACAGGCCTGCGCCCACCTCCTCCTGCAGGGGCGCCAGGCAGGTGGCTCTCCTGATCACCTGCGGCAACTGCCTCCAGGCCACGCTCGGCAATAGCGGGAAATAAAATCATGAAGGTTACTCCACCTCCTCCTCTGTGCACCTCTTCCTGGGGATTAAAGCAAGGACTTCGGATTTCTACACTACAGACGGGTGCTTTGGACCCGACTCGAATTAGGTCTGTAACTCACTGTGTGGTCAGAGTGGGCTGGAGCTGCAGGAGGGGCAGGGCCAGCGCCAGCATGCGCTCAGTGAGGGGAAGCCTTCAGTGCTGGGTGGGCAGCCTTCTCTGGGACCTGGCTGTGGTGGGCCAGGCTGGTGGTGAGGTTGTGTCTGACATGGGCTCTGCCAACTGCCAAGTGTCTGATCTGAGGACAAGTGGTGCTTTCTGGGCCTCAGTGTCTTCATCTGCAAAATGGGACCATGAGACCCTACCTGACTGCCAGGGTTGTCAGTGGACAGGCTTCAAAAGGTTGCCTGGCACATGCTGAGCGTGCCCTAAATCAGCACCCAGGGCGGTGCCGCTCACCAGAAGCTGCAGGACCTGTGGCTAGTTCAGTCACTGACTTGCTGAAGGAGTGTGGGGCAGGGGGGCCGAGGATTCTGAACACTCCTCATCCTCACAGTGATGACGGCAGAGTGCAGGCTTATTAGCAGCTTCAGCCAATTTGCAGTTTGTCTTGGTGCTTACCCGAACAGGCTGCAAACCGAGACAAACACACTTTGAGGTCATCGCCCTGTGACTCAGAACGTTTTCCTGATGGTGTCTGTGCTGAGGAAAGAAAAAAGAAGGCCTTGAAATATTGCCAGTGGAAAAGGTTTGTGTGTGCAACTGATGGCAGATGGTGGGTTCTGGCAGCCTGACTGGGAAGCCCCTGGCGTCGGGTCTGTGCTGGTCACTCATGTGCCCGGGAAGCCCAGGGCGTGGCATCTGNGGCGTCGGGTCTGTGCTGGTCACTCATGTGCCCGGGAAGCCCAGGGCGTGGCATCTGCGCTGGTCACTCAGCTTCCTGGGAAGCCCAGGACGTCAGATCTGCGCTGGTCACTCAGCTTCCTGGGAAGTCCAGGGCGTGGGGGTCTGCGCTGGTCACTCTGTTGAAGCTCTTCTTCTTTTCAATTTGGGGGATGTGAGGCTCTGCCCCAGCTCCTGGCCTTGTTCTAGCTGTTCACAGAATGCTTAGGTTTGAAAATCAGGCAGAGTACTTTAGGCAACTTTCATGGGAAAAGAGAGGTTCATTTTCTCCCACGCCCCATGGAACCAATTCCTTTGAAACCTAAAAAGCAGAAGGAGAGAAGGGAAGGGGAGCAGAAGGAGAGAAGGGAGGGAAGGGAGCCGCGTTCCGACGCCGTTGGCCGCTGTGTCTCTCATGGAGGACACACTTTCTTCCTTGCTCCGGGACTCACTTTTCATCCCCGTCCAGGTTCCGGGAGCTCTCCTAGGTATTGCAAAGGCCGTGGTGAGGACACACAGCTCCCGCCGTCCTGCAGAGGAACCTCCAGCCAGAGAAGCCAACACACGCATGACGGGCACACCACCCCATGGTGAAGCTGACGATGGCAGGGAAGGCACAGATGGGTTCCTACACACAGCTTGGAAACAGGGCGGCACAATGAAAACCTTCATTACTCGTGTTTGTCTCACTTAACAATGAGGAAAACTGAACCCTAGGAGAGGTGACTTGCCTGCAACTGGGAAGCAGCAGGGCAGGGTCGGGGGCAGCCCCGATGCTGGTGCTGTGGCTCTGCCAGGCTGCAGCTGCCACTGCTGGGTGCTGGCCCTGGGCGAGGGGGACAGATGTGCAACACCTTCATGGGCTTTAAATGCTTTTAAAAAGGAGAAAATCCTGCAAGGTTATGTGTTACTTGTTAGCATTTTAAAATGAGGTAGCTGAGATTCATGAGAGAAATCATTTGCCTGAGATCTGCTTGTGCTGGGCGCCTTCATTCACAAACGGCCTGGGAAAAACGTTTTGCCCCCTGCACCTTCTATCCTGAGGGTGCTGTCAACAGGGTCAACAGATTCTGACTTCCGCACCAACGGCTCCTGGTCCTGCAGTGGTGAATTTGAACGCTCTGCAGCGACCTCCATCCAGCTGATTCCTGGGGTCAGGAATAAGACAGGCAACGGCCAGGCTGTGGCCTCGCTGTCGGCAGATGGATGGAAAAGCTGCACAGCAGATGCCCCGAGCCAGGAGTCAGGAGTTATTAGGAAGAAGTCCTCCAGGACAGCATGTGGGGACCTGGCCCGCTGGGTGCCCCTCACTCCACAGAGAGGCCTTGGGGTTGTTTCCAAGCCCTGCTCCAAGGCGGCTCGAGAGCCTGCACCTGCAAATGCATCCTGGGCAGACCATACCATCTCTGCGGGTGAGCTGGGCTGGCCCCTCCGCTGGGTCAGAGACACTGTCCTCCCGCAGAGGATATGCAGGGAAGGAAAGGCTTTGGGAAGGTCCCCCGGTCTGGGTTCAAGCCAGGCCAACCATCCTACAGAGACGGGAAACCCGGAGCTTCCCACAGCGGCCCAAAGTTCCAGGGGAGGGAAGGCAGCGGAGACTTCAGCCCATATGGCACACATTTGCACATGCACACACATGCACACATGCACACACATGCACACACATGCACACACACATACACGCACACACATACACACACACATGCACACACACACATGCGCACACACACCCATGCACACATGTGCACACATCTGCGTACCTGCGTACACATGTACATACACCTGCACACACACACACCACTGTACACAGGTACGTTCACACACCTGCACACATGCACACACACCTGCATACCTGCACACACACACCTGCACCACACACCTGTACACACCTGCACACACATGTATACACCTGCACATACACCTGCACTCACACCTGCACATGCACACACATGCACATCTGCCTACACATGTCCATGCACACAGGTGTGCACACACACAAACTAAAGGACACACTGTTCTCTGGCTTCATCTTAGTGGTCTCGGTGTGGCGCAGACATACTTGTGCGTGGAGGCTTTGCTGCACAAAGGTGAGAAGGACACATCTGCCCATGGGGAGACATGAGCACAGCTGTAGGCGGGGGGCACAGGGTTCATGGGGATGTGTGCCAGGAAGGATGGCCGGGTCTGACCTGGGGCTCTTGGAGGTTGGGGGATGTGGACTTTCTTTCAAGGGTAGAGGGGAGGGCCTCTGGGGGCTTTGGACCTGGCATGGGGTGATGGGTTTGGAAATTTAGATGTGAGTCAGGAGCGACTGCTGTACGAGATCCCAGCTGAACCGAGGCTGGGCCACGGCAGCGGGAAGCAGTGGAGGAAGGGGCATGACAGGTTCTCAGAGGGTATTGACAGGTTTTTCCTTCTCGCGCCTGCCTGACGAAAGACAACTCCGTCCTCAGGGGCCTGCTGGACTGAGAGTGGAGGGGTGTCTGATGGGCCACCTGGGGGCAAGTGTTCTGGGGTGCAGTGCGTTTGGATGTGAACCTGCTTCCCGACTGGAAGGGGTCAGGGAGTGAGGCCAGGGAGATGAGGGAGCAGGAGATGGGAACTGGACCTTGTGCAGGACATCAGGAGAAATAGGGGGCAGTGTTTGGAAGACCCCACCTGGTGCTCAGGGAACACAATGCAGGGTGCCCTGGGTGCCTCAGGAGATGGAGGACAGAGGACAGAGGATAAGCTGTGGTGGCCACTCTTGAGCCAAGCAGCAAGGGGTGAGGCAGGGCTGGCCATCGCCAGGGGCCCTGGGGACCGGGGCACACTGGGTATCTTCTCTGGCCCTGAGTCTTTGTGCTAAGCAGGGATGTGTAGAGATTTGTTGACTCTATTGCGCTAAAACTCAGGTTTATGTTCTGAACACTTGGCCAGTTAAACTCCACAATTGCTGTCATTTCTGTAAGCATCACCTGACTGCAGGAACGCAGCGATCCCGCACACGACGTGTCCTTCCCAGTCCAGCTTTCTCACCGGGAGGGCCGTTGCGGATGCGGACACACAGCAAACAGGTCTGGACACATGCATGGAGACGGAACCAAGTCATCTTCTGAGAGGGGAACCTTCCAGAAGGTTGAGGGATCTTCTGAGTTGAGGTCCCCAGGGACTGTGACAGCCCAGGGCAGGCTGCACCCCGGAGGCAACAAGGACTGTGGTCTCAGCCGTTGCCAGTTCGCTGGCACCACTGACTGGAAAAATGAAGACACTTAGCATGTGGATCTAGTTTCACATGTAGATCTTGATGGCTCCCACAGGCACAGTCATTTAGGACATTTTATGTCTAACACTTCACAGACACTGGAACTCCACCCTGGCGAGGGGCTGTGCTCCTCAGGCCAGCAGAGCACGTGTCTACGTGTCTCTCCAGCCAACCCGTGACCCCACATGGGCTGTGCTCACACTTTCTCCCAAGGGACAATGACCCATTTGTAGAATGATTAACTGTTCCTAAGACTAAAATGTCCTATTTATAGATATAATTGATCTACTTTTAAGAAAATTTTACCTGGTTTTAATTTAAGAAAACCTCTAGGATTCTGTGTGTCATTATAATAGCTGTCTTTATTTTATTTGCAAATATCGTATTTGATGCAAAGGAATATCTGTAACACACGTGATTGCACATCACGATGAAGAGCCCAGGAAACTCTCCTCTGAGAACAGGACGTGACTGGCATCCATGCCCGCCCACCTGAGCCCCACTGGGCCCCACACCAGGGACCCACGCCTGGACTTGCTGCTATGGTCTCTTTGCTTTAAAACCCGTTTATCACGTTTGTGTGTTTGCTGAACAACATGCTGTCAGTTTGATGGGTTTTAAGCTTTGAAAAATGGTATCACAGTAGCTGTTCTTGTCCAGAGCTTGTCACATTTCACGAGTGGCCGATTTAACTCCACACGGCTGTAGTTTGTTCATCTTCACCACTGTGTAGTAGTCCACGATGGACCACATCACAGCTCCCTCATTCCTCCTCCTGCCAGTGCACTCTGACGTTGTTCCCAGGACTTTGCCATTGCAAATGGCACTGGAGTCACCTATTGTTGATTTTCTGCCTGGTCATCTGTCTTTTTCTTATTTTGGTTTTTTTAAAAATTTTTAATACTTTTTTGATGGGCATATTTATACATATTCAAAAGGAAAGAGAACATCACAGTGAACCCCTGGACCGGAGCTGGCTGTGCAGTCACCTGCGTGTGGACGCTTGTTTTGTCCGTTCCTCTGTCCACTTACCGCTCCTGCCGGGATTATTTTGAACCAATGAATTTTTAATATATTCTGGATGTTAATATTTTGTTATGTGGTTGCAAACATCAGCTAGTTCGTGTCTAATCCTTTTCATCTTTTGCTGCACAGGAGTTCTCAATTTTCATGTCGTTCCACTTATTCCTCTTTTTGATGATTAGCGTTTTGTGTGTGTGTTTAAGAAATAATTTCCCTTCCTAAACTCAGAAGTTTTTCTCATTCTATAATTCAAAATGCTTTTCACATTTAAGTGGTGACTTACGTGGAGTTGATTAATGTGTAAGGCGTAAGGACGTGATCTCGCCGGACCTTTTCACATGAGCCCTCCCCAGCCTGCAGCACCACACTTCCGCTGGTGAAGGGCCTGCACGCACACACACCGGGCTGCTTCTGGGCTCCGCCCCCCAGTCAGTTTGCTCATTGCTGGGCCCATGTCACGCTGCCTTACCTTCATAATAAGTTTTGACAGGAATTATGCTTTTTGGGAGTTTCTTGGATATGTCTGGCATGTTGTTCTTCCATACAGATTGTAGAATTGTTTTTTCTAATTTCATGAAAAACCCTGTTAGGATTATGATTACAACTGCATCAAATCCAGAGGCCAATGTAAGGAAAACGGTCACCTGCACCATGTTGAGCTTCTGGATGTCTCTGGCTATAAGCACGAGCTCTCTCTCCATTTGCTTATGTTTCCTGTTGTGTTTTGACAAAATCTTACAATTTTCTGCATTAGGTCTTATGCAACTTTCTAAAGATTTCTTTCTGGGTCACATAGTTTTTGTTGCCATTATAAACCGTTTTTTTGTTTGTTTGTTTGAGAGGGAGTCTCGCTCTCTCTCCTAGGCTCAAGTGCAATGGCTCGATCTCGGCTCACTGCAACCTCGGCTTCTCAGGTTCAAGGGATTCTCCTGCCTCAGCCTCCTGAGTAGCTGGGATTACAGGTGTGCACCACAACGCCCGGTTAATTTTCATATTTTTCAACAGAGACAGAGTTTTGCCATGTTGGCCAGGCTGGTCTCGAACTCCTGACCTCAGGTGATCCATCCACCTCGGCTTCCCAAAGTGCTGGGATTACAGACGTGAGCCACCACACCCGGCCATAAATTGTATTGCTTTTAAAGTCATGTTTTCTAACTCTTGTTGCTGCTGTATGTGTGCAATTTATTTTTCTACATTGATCATAGACACCTTGTAGACTATGTATTTATAATAACTTTTCTACGGTCTTTAGTTTTACGTAGGCAATCACATTGTCTCCTAGCAATGAATGTTTGCTTCTTCCTTTTCGATTCTTAAGGCTTGTATCTTAAACATACTGTGCGTGCTGGGTGATTCTGAATACAAGTGGTGATAGTAGAAGTCCTTGTCTTTTTCCTGACTCCAAAGCGGATGCTTTTAAATTCTGCACAAGACTGATTGACTTTGAGATACATTCCTGTGTTCAGACACTTGAAGGAGGCCTAGGATCTCCAAAATGCTGGGGAAGGGCAGAAGGGAGAGGGAATTAAGGGGAGGTCCCCCGGGTTGGTTCGTTCCGGGCCTGCCTTTCGCTGGGCAGGGAGAAGGAGGTCCCACGCTCTCACTTGAGTTGGTTTCTTGATCAATTTAGGAAATTTCCTCCATTTTAGGGCAAAAGAAACAGAAGGACGGGAGAAACTCGTAGGCACTGCTTCTCTGGAATATTCCGTAGTTAGTCACTTCCTTGGTTGATGCCGAGAAGTTTGTGAACAAGTGAGGAGCTGGGAAGGGGCTCCCAAGAGGCCGGCGAGGCTGTGGAGGAGGGTGGAATGAGAGACTCTTGGCGGCAGGGAGGTTTCAGACACAGCCCCCCTCAGCCTGGCCCCGGCGGCAGCTGGTCAAGCTTGCTAGGGGAGGGAGGGCTCTGTGCTCTTGTCCACCCAAACACTGGCTGCAGGGACGCTGACCTGGGGGGTCCTAAGTTCTCGACGCCGCTGATGTGGGCAGCACACAGCCGCTGAGGTGCAGCCCAGGCCGGGTGGCAGGAGCAGAGTGCTGGCATCTGGAGATGGGCGAGCCTCAGCAGGGCTTGCTATGGCCTCAGTGCCATCAGATGTCTTCCTGTGAGAATTCACTGCAGACTCACAGATTTGAACACGTTTGTCGTGTTTTGGTTGCTGCAGCTATTTTTTCACACTTACCCTCACGCGTGCCAGGCCCGGGTGGTGGGCTCTGCAGGTTTGCAATTCCTGCATCTGTCTCGGTGATATGGGAGTGCTGGGCAGAGGAGGGAGTGGCCCTTGGTCACCCCCACAGACCCAGGTGAAGACAGGCACTCCTGCTTTTGTGCTCAAATGTTGCATTTTCCAAGACCACCCTGGCCCCCCAACACCCCCTGAGCCTATGAAAACCAAGACCCTAGCGGGTAGACACACAGAAGCAGCTGGACATCGTGAGGAACACATCGGTGGAAGAAGACACAGACGGTGGGTCATGGAGAGCACACGGGCAGAAGAGCACGCCGCCAGGCACCAGCAAGCCATCGACCGTGGAATGACGCAGAGTTCGGCCTGAGCAGTCAGAGGAGAGTCAGCGGCCGGACTCCAGGGGAAAACCATCTCCCTTCTGGCTCCCCCATCTGCTGAGAGCTACTTCTCCTCAACAAAACCCTGCATTCATTCTCCAAGCCCACGTGTGATCTGATTCTTCTGGTACACCAGGGCAAGAAACCCCAGGATACGGAAAGCCCTCTGTCCTTGTGATAAGGCAGGGGTCTAATTGAGGTCGTTAACACAAGCCGCCCATAGACAGAAAGCTAAGAGAGCACCCTGGAACACGCGCCCACTGGGGCTTCCCCGTGGACATTTGCCCCTGGACACTGCCGTGGAGTCGGAGCCCCAAGCCTACCCATCTGTCTGCTCCCCTTGAGGTTTGCGTAGCGGGACACTGAAGAAGCGAGCCACTCCCCCATTGCATGCCCTGCGAGGGGTCAAGGGAACCTTTCCCGTTTCATCGGGAATCTTTGGCCTGACAAGGTGTTCCAGGCTCGTGTGGAGCATTTTCTACCCTGGACCTAGAATTAGCCACTTTCTGGAGTCCTGGCTCCTTTTTGTGGAAAGGAAGTTTAGGTTCCAACGCAGGATCTAGGAATGTGCGTTCTTAATAGGGTGGCCTTATTTCTAGGTTCTTTCAACAGATAGACTTGAGAAATGCATTTTCAAATTCAGGACTTAACATACCGTATCTCCTGTTTCTTCTTTCCACGCCCAAAATGCTGCTTCCCTGTGACGTAACGTAATCACTCATGCTCTCTCTCGCCTTATGCGTACAATTTTCCTAGAATAAAACGCCAGAACCGAAAACGTGATTCCCACAGCAGGTTAAGGGTTTTTCATCTCTTTGTGACCTTATGCTGTGCAGGTTCCACTGGGTAATTTCTGTGTTCTGAAGTCACTTGAGTGTGTCGCCGTGTGGTTGTGTGAGTTGATGCAGCCTTTTGGGGAAGGAATCTGGTAGAATCGACTGAAATTGAAAACACACCCTTCACTTCAGCAGCTTTTCTCCAGGAGTCTGCACTGTGTTCTGCAAGGGAGAACATGGGTGCATGAGGAAAGATACACGTGGCCTGGCAGACAGACAGGTGTTCACTGCAACATCTTCCTACTGCCTTCCCCTCAGAGAGGAAGCCGAGTGGTGGCTGACTGGTTGTGGCGCATCCATGGATGGTTCTGTGACTGTTTCAGGCACCATGCCTGTGTACCAGCTCCTTGGAACCATTTTCTTAAGTGAGGAAAGGAAAAGAGGCAGTAAAAATTACGTGGTGGTGAGATCTGAAACAGAGACACGAATGCCTTATGTATGAGCACAGGACTCACAGCAGCGGGAGATGCACGGAAGGACACGTGCCTTGTGGTTTATATCTGGGGTGGGGGAGAGGAGGGGAAGGGAGGGGCAGGAAGCAGCTAGCCAAAAAAACCTTTTACATTGTATTATTTTTTATTTTTCTTTTTTTTTGTGGATTAACAGGCACTTTCTTTTTTAAAAATTTTAGGTTTGGGGGTACACGTGCAGGATGTGCAGGCTTGTTACACAGGTAAACATGTGCCATTAGGGGTGGCTGCACAGATCATCTCATCACCTAGGTATTAAGCCCAGCATCTATTAGTGATTCTTCCTGATGCTCTCCTTCCCCCTCCCCCACCCCCCACAGTCCCCCGTGTGTGTAGTTCCCTGCCATGTGACCCTCTGTTCTCATCATTCAGCTCCCCCTTATGAGTGAGAGCATGTGGTGTTTGATTTTCTGTTCCTGTGTTCGTTTGCTGAGGATAATGGCCTCCAAATCCATCCATGTCCCTGGAAAGGACATGATCTCATTCCTTTTCATGGCAGCATAGTATTCCATGGTGGATGTGTAGCATGTTTCCTTTATCCCGTCTATCACTGAAGGGCATTTAGGTTGATTCTGTGTCTTTGCTACTGTAAACAGTGTTGCAGTGAACATACACACGCATGTGTCTCTATAATAGAATGATTTCTATTCTTTTGGGTATATACCCAGTAATGAGGTTGCTGGGTCAAATGGTATTTCTGTCTTTAGGTCTTTGAGGAATCACCACACTGTCTTCCACAGTGGCTGAACTAATTTACACTCCCACCAACAGTGTAAAAGTGTTCCTTTTTGTCCCCAACCTTGCCAGTATCTGTTATTTTTTGACTTTTAGTAATAGCCATTCTGACTGGCATGAGATAGTATCTCATTGTGGTTTTCATTTGCATTTCTCTAATGATCAATGATGTTGAGCTTTTCTTCATATGTTTGTTGGCCACATGTATATTTTTTTAAAGAAGAATCTGTTCATGTCCTTTGCCCACCCAAAAAGGCTTTTTAGAGAAGACTGGCCCTGCTAAAAACTTCACATGTGATCCCATCCCATTTATGTAAAAATTGGTGTGTGCAGATGTATAAAATGACAGTCACCAGCATTGTAACTGTGGGCACTGCAGTGTTCTGGGTTTTTAGTAATTTTTCTTTCTTTAAAGGATGGTTGGAATTTTTTTTTTTTTTTTTTTTGACGGAGTCTTGCTTTGTCGCCAGGCTGGAGAGCAGTGGCGCGATCTCTGCTCACTGCAACCTCCACCTCCCAAGTTCAAGCAATTCTCTGCCTCAGCCTCCTGAGTAGCTGGGATTACAGGCACTTGCCACCATGTCCGGCTAATTTTTGTATTTTTCATAGAGATGGGGTTTCGCTATCTTGGCCACGCTGGTCTTGAACTCCTTTGTGATCCACCCGCCTCAGCCTCCCAAAGTGCAAGGATTACAGGCACGAGCCACCTGCCCGGCTGGACGGTTGGAATTTTTATACCAAAACGTACTTTAAAAATTACCTATTAGAAAAAGAGCAATACGGCTGTTTTACTGTGGGGAAAAGAAGACCTGCAATGAGATGAGGTCTGCAGGGTGCTTGACCGGCCTGTCCCAGACACGCCTTGTAGCAGGGACTCGGGGGCAGGTAGGCAGTGACAGGAGGTACCGTGGCCCCGCCTCCGCTCCATGGGGGGGTCACGGTGGAGAGCCTCAGGCATCAGTGCGACTTGGTTAGTAGGATTCAGGCCAAAACGTTTCAGAAATGGTGTCTCAAGTTATATAAGGGCAGCTGTGTGCCAGGACAAGCCTGGGGCAGTGTCCGCTCTTGCTGGTGTCCGGACATTCTTTGCCCTTCACAGAGAGGACCCAGATCCCTGTTCCTCTGGCATCTCGCCTGCCTGGCTGAGGAAGAGGGCAGAGCATTGTCAGGTTTTCCTGTCTTCTCCGCCTTTGAGAAAAACTACTCCTTAGTGGGAAGTATTTTCCTAGGATTTATTTGGCGGCGTGCTGGGGAACTTTTAAATTACTGCCTTCCTTTGCCGTCACATAATTCTTGTATTAATGCTTCTTGTGCAAAAAGAAAGGGAAGCTGCTACCGTGCTTTATTAGGACTTCCCAGGTGGTCAAGGTTTTTTAAAATCCCATTTCCATAGATTAACTTATCAGTAGTGAAAACAACCACTGTGCACATAATAAAATTGATGATTATTGAATGCCGATGATAAAAAAAATGCCCGCTTTAATCACCACTGAGCTCAATGGAATAAGGAGAAATGCGAACCTTTCTGAGGTGTTCGTGTTTATTTCAAAGCCACAATGAGCGCCACTGCTGTTGCTCTCAATAGTGTGTAGGGCTAAGTCTTGATCAGTTTTCCAAAATGAACACGTTTGTGAAAGACCCCGTCGGTCACGTGCGTGGTTCCGTCTGGTGCCCTCAGCAACCCTGTTGGTTAAAGAGTTGAAGTTCAGAGAGATTAAATGACACCTCTAAAGATCAATAGTCAACAAAGGACTGAGCTGGAATCAGGCTTAACTGGTTTAAGTAAATATCCAGTGCTTTCCCCACAGGAATGGGTGGCTTTTCACTTAATCAACCAGATGGCCGTGGTTTGAGCCCGTCTTAATGGCTGTGAACTGGATGGAAAATGGATATTGTGGAATTCAGTTAGAGGCCCCACCTTCCTTCCTGGCCCCTCCTGCTGTGGTCGAATTCTGTTAATTGCAGCTAAATCTTGTTCCCCAAGTGCTGGCCATGAACAGCCTTGTCTTAAAAGCAAGGCCAGGATGGCACATTGCCAGCAGTCAGCGGCAGCGTTTATGGGTGTCGTCCTGCAACGGGCCTGCCGGTCACGCTGGTGCTGTGTAATACGCACGCTCGCCTTGCACCGTCTGTCATGAAATCCTGGCGCTATCACACGCTCCTTCCTTGCCTTACATGTGCGCGTTTATGCTGAGTTTGGAAAGGAGCTGCCATTTGTTCCAGCAGGAGTCAGCCAGGTCAATCTCTGGGAGGCCCAGATAAAGCCGTGTGCCTGGCACACAGAGGGCTGGAGACAAACAGCCCTTGGAAAGATAATGGGTTTGCCTGACACTGGGCCTGTGAATCATAACAGGATCCAAGGGCTGGAGCAAGTCCAGGAATTGGCAACTTCCCTCGTTGTTCATCACCACGCTTCAAAGCTCAGAGTGCAGACTACCTGAAATTCAATGAATCAACTCTTCACTCGCCAAAAATCACCTCCTTTTACTTACTCTTCAAAATAGAGGAAAGAAAAATTTTATAAAAACAAATGATAAGCGCAAAACCCAGGTTTTAAACTACCTCTTCTCAGACAGAAACAGCACAGGATGAAGTGAAAGGTGCCCACCTTCCATGGGTAGCCCACATTTCATGGCAGGTGATGCGGGGGGGATCCTTCTTAGCCTGACAACCTGGCATACTCTGTGTGCTTAGGAATTCATAGCGTGGTATTTTAGACTCCAAATCAAAATCACTGGTGAGGACATTTAGAGAAGTCCCTGAGGTTAAATACAGCAAAAGAGGCAAAACTCAATGTGGATCAGGAGCTGTACATGTGCCTGTGTATGGGCGTGTGCGTGTGCATTTGCATATACACACGTGTGCATGTGTCTGCTCATGTGTGTGCCTGTGTGCATGCATGGGTACATGTGTGTTTGCAAGGGTATTTGTGTGCATGTGCCTGCACACGTGTGTGCCTCTGTGCATGCATGGGTACATGTGTGTTTGCAAGGGTGTTTGTGTGCATGTGCCTGCACACTTGTGTGCCTGTGTGTGTGCATGGTTACATGTGTGTTTGCATGGGATTTGTGTGCATGTGTCTGCTCATGTGTGTGCCTGTGTGCGTGTGCATGGGTACATGTGTGTTTGCATGGGCATTTGGTGTGCATATGTATGTATGTTTGCATGCATGCACACACATGCATAAGGGCATGTGTACATATGCCTGCACACATGTGTGCCTGTATGGGTGCCTGTGTGCACATGACTGTGCTTATGGGGACATGAGTTTGCCTGTGCACGTGTGTGAATGTGTGTTTTATGTGCATGTGTGTTTTGCATGCCTGTGTGCACATGTGTGCCTGTGTGTATTTGTGTGCATGTGTTTTGTGTGCATGTGTGTGCATATGTGCATATGTGCATTGGGCACAAGTGTTTGCATGTGCATATGTGTGCATGCCTGTGTGCACATGTGTGCATATTTGTGTGTACATGTGTGCACATGTTTGCCTGTGTGCGTGTGTGTGCACCTATGCATTATGTATTTTTATGTTCATGTGTGCAGGTGTGTTTGCATGTGTGCATGTGTGTGGGTGCATGTGTGCATGTATGTGCATGCACATGTGTCCCTGAAAGTGGACTATATTCATGCCTCTCTTACATAGGCCAGTAGGAGTTATCCTGGCTTCTGGGCCAGAGCAGGTCAAACAGTGTTGATGACTGCAAGCTTCCCGTGCCCCTTAGCTGCCCGTCCCCTGCCATGGGCCAGAACAGATGAAATCCAGAGCTCATGATGCTAATCTGTGTTCAGTTGCAGTTTGATATTATAGGCATGCAGCACTTAAATAAAAACCTAAATCCTCAGAAATTACAGAATAAATGTTCTGTGCCTGGTAATGGTGAGCAATTTATCTGACATTTGATTCCAGTTTGCCGTTTACAAGGTAATTTCACACGTCTCCTCTGTTGTCCTGATCAGACTGGGAGGAGAGCTCAGTGAAGCAGGAGGCTCAAGTCACTTGGGAGAGACCAAGGACCCCAAGGAAACAACCTGGCCTCCTGCAGGAAACTGACCTGGTGTGGCCTCTGTGTGACCAGTGACCCGAGCCCTGTGGTCTGTGGGGTGGCATCTGCTGACCAGGCTGTCCAGAGGATTCCAGAAGAACCCTGTCCCGGCTGGCAGGTGACGGAGCGATGGTGCAGACACCCATGCGTGCTCTTGGACGTTTAACGGAAACACACACCGGGACAGGCCAGGGGCGCAGAGGGGAGAAAGCACAGCCTCTGTCCTGGACGGTGGCCAGGAGGCACAGACAGGAACGCCGATGCAGATCATAGCGTGTGTCATTGAAACACACAGCTGCTCCTGCTAGCCCAAGACACAGGAGGATCTGAGTCAGTCAAAATGAGGAGGTCAGGGCTGGAATCCAGAGGACAGCATTCTCGCTCTGAGATTTTAAGAGAAAGTGGAGCGAACAGCCAGAGAAATGTTGAGGTCTGGGTGGGTTGGAGGGCTTTTAGACTCACGATGGGGCGTGTGGTGTGAGAGTATGAGGTCATAGCCTGTTAAGGAAGCCACGCGGCAGCCAATAAGGAGGCATGCGTGCAGGCATGTGTGTGTGCATGTGTGTATGTGTGTGCATGTGTATGAGTATGTGTGTGTGTGTGTACGTGTGTGTATGTGTGTGTGCATAGCAGTCTGTGGTCCATGAGTAGAAATCTTACGCAAGTGGAAATACTGATCAGGCCTAGGGAGTAAACCGCCGTAAGACAAGGGCTCTTTCTGTGTTTGCTGCCTCTGTTTGGTGCTCATCACGTTGTGGCTGTCCGATATGTGTTTGTGCGTACGCATAGTGCGTATCCATTCCACAACAGCTGGGACTCCTCCCCGAGCACATGACCCTAAGGCACCACTTCCCTCCGCACCCACCGTTTCGTGGACTCGTCTTTGGAACAGTCCAGAGGGCCGCGGGACCAGGGCATGCTGATGGGGCCTCTCTCACCCGGGCTGCTCAACTCCCTTCTCATGCGTCTGTCACATGCACCACGTGTGGTACCATATTGAATAGACGGACTCTGCTTTTTCCCTCCTTTCTAACTGTGGGCTCTTCATCTTAAGAAATCGTTTCAGCTGGGCGCCGTGGCTCACGCCTGTAATCCCAGTACTTTGGCAGGCTGAGGCGGGCGGATCACGAGTTCAGCAGATCGAGATCACCCTGGCTAACACGGTGAAACCCCGTCTCTACTGAAAATACAAAAAACTAGCCAGGCGTAGTGGTGGGTACCTGTAGTGCTAGCTACTCAGGAGGCTGAGGCAGGAGAATGGCGTGAACCTGGGATACGGAGCTTGCAGTGAGCCAAGATCGCGCCACTGCACTCCAACCTGGGCACAGAGTGAGACCCCGTCTCAAAAAAAAAATTAATTAATTTAAAAAAAAAAGAAATGGTTTCTTACCTCTCTGAATCTCCTGTCGCCCAAGGCAGCAGTGCCTGGAAGAGAGGGCAGAGTCAGCATTTTGTATTTGTTTTGAACTGAGCTGCGTCGTTTCCTGGTTTAAGAAGAGAATGAATTTCGTATTTTAAATCTGTAAGTTTGGCTTTGGGTATTAAACACTGAATACAGGGAAGCATTTTGTTGTTGTGTCGGAATTCCTCAGTTACCAAGATGAGAATGGTGCCAACAAAGTAGCTTCAAAAATGGTTGACTTTTTATTTTTACACAAGATTTAGGAAGGAACTATTTTGACATAAAGTCAAGCTGGAACGTCATAATATGTGGACCAACCCTAAGCTAGATCCCTCTTAAGATAACTTAATCCAGTGTGGATTGAATGAAACTCTTTTTTTCTTTTTTTTAAAATATATCAGTTACTCTGTTCCCAGATTTTGCTACCAGAGTTGGTGGCTGTCACCAAAACCTTCGTCCTGGTTGACACAAGGCTGTGCATTGGATGAACATGGAAAACTCTACCCGGCCCTGGGACGTTCCATCCACGTAACCCATGAAGGCAAATGCTATATGCAAAGGTTTGTGATCACGTGTCCTGCCTTTGAATCAATGGACTTCTGCAGGAATTTTTTGGCAGATAGCCCTGTCCAGTATTTTCAGAAGGACATGAACCTGTACCAAGGTCTGTTAAACCTGATTAAAGAGGAGATCAATTCCATGTTGTAAATTGTCCTTTGCACATGAATGGAAGTTGTGTGGCTGGAGCCTGTCAGCCTGAGTGGTCTTCAGATTGCCAGCAACGCCAGACAAGGCCACATCTTTCTCATCTCTGCATGCTCTGCACACCGCAGGTGACAGATAAATGTGTGTGTGCTTTGGGAGGGTCACGTAATGTGGGGAGTGGAACTGTTTGCATCATACGAACACTAACAGCTCCTGTGGATTTGGGGATTTGATGAACATGTGTTCAGAGCATGTGTGTGCATGTAGACCCGCTGCAGGCCTGCACCTACCTGCCCCCCACCCCCACCACACACGTACTTTAGAAATGCAGACATGGGGTGTGGCTTCATTTACGACTGTCCCAACAGAGAGGCATCGGGTGGCAGTGCCTGGTGTGTGGGGCTTGCCTTTCCTCCTGACCCTGGACAGACTCACAGATAAGAGCATCTAATTTCATGGGTCACAGGTCCCCTAGCCGGGACTTTCTATTGCAATGGCAAATTTATAGTCCTGCTAAAGACTCCTTCTCCTGGGAACTTCCTCAATCTGAGAGAAAAGGGAATGAGTAACCCGTTCATGCCCAGAAAGCACCTGGAAGCACAGGGATGCCGCTGGCCGTGAGTGGCAGTGACGACATGGCCGTGAGTGCCAGTGATGACGTGGCCGTGAGTGGCAGTGATGATGTGGCCATCAGTGGCAGCAATAACGTGGCTGTGAGCGGCAGTGACGATGTGGCCATGAGTGGCAGTGACGACGTGGCCGTGAGTGGCAGTGGCGACGTGGCCGTGAGTGGCAGTGACAACATTGCTGTCAGTGGCAGTGATAACGTGGCTGTGAGCGGCAGTGATGACGTGGCCTTCTGCTGAGGGGCTTCTCACATGGGCTCCCTTGACTCCAGGGTTACACCCTGTGTAGCCGGCACTTCCTACAAAATTAAGCATCCCACAAAAGTATGGGGAAAGCCAGCGAGGATGCTGCCATTTGCCGATGGGCAATTGATGGTGAATTCATCTGCAGCTCACAGGCGGGTCTTATCAGTTCGTGATTTCAGTCCTGACGGCTCCGAAAAAGCCTCCACGTTCCGGCCGTGTGATTTTGGTTGAGCTATTATGGAGCGGCATTGGAATCCCACTCCCACCACGCTCTGGCTGTGATTTTGCCTGAGCTATGATAAAATAGGATTTTAGAGTTTCCTTCAGAGGCTTGGTAAGAGAATCAAACTGGGAAATGAATATGAAGGGCGTGGCCAAGCATCTGGTGAGTGACAGACAGGGTAGAGGGGCTGGCAGTGGATTTCTCCACTGAAACCACCGCTGCAGGAGCGGCACCGAGACGAGGGGCTTCTGCAAGCCCGTGGGCCCCGGAGCCCTTTGTGGCTTTCCAAGCCATTCTTGGTGGCAGAGCGAGGCTGGCACATACGCTGCTGGGCCCCAGGCACGCTCTGAGTACCTCCCGGGCACCGTTTCAGGAGAGCCCTGTGAAGGAGGAAGGCCCACAGTGCCAGGCTGCAGATAGGGAGACTGAGGCTTAAGGAGCTCATGCCCTGTGGGTAGTGTCAGGCTTAGGAGGTGGGAGTAGCAGCCTTCGGGGAGGTGGAAGGGCCCCAAGAGAGGAGCCCCACAGAGGCTTCCACATGCCCCCTGGAAGCAGGAAGGGCCCAGGCGGGGCCCTCTGATCCACTCTGAGTCCTGGTCTGGCAGAGGCATGAGTGGGTCCCTCAGGGAGAATGACATTGACACCGCAGGGGCTGCTGCAGGGAGGGAAAGGCTCAGGTCAGGGCCCAGGAAGTTTGTTTTGCAGCTAATTTTTGCATATTTGTTTAATCTGTCACCCAGGGTCATTGGTCAGGCTGCTCTCAGAGTCCGTGTTCCCAGCAATGGGCTGCCTGGGATGGGGAGGAAGACAGCCTGCAGGGACTCAGAGAGAGGAGTGCCATGGACAGGAGGCCTCGGGTGCAGGAGCGTGGCCGGGTCGGCTCCCAGGACACGGGCACTCACCCGCAGCACTGCTCCGGAGGTCCGGAAATTAGTCTCATCCCAGGGCAGTCCTCTGCTCAGGCAGCCGCATCGCAGGCCTGGCTCCTTCAGAGAGGGGGTCCCAGACACCGCACAGCCCCTTTGTTGGCTGGGATTTGATCCTGCTCAGTTAACCCTGGGGGGAAGTCGTTCATCCAACAACTGGAGGCCTCTGATTGTTCAGTCAGAGTCAGTTTAAGTCTTAAGACAACTCTGACACAAGTTTTACAATATCTTAATTTCTCTGAAAACATGGACACTTATTTTCAAATGTTTTAAGAGAGAGTCAGTACTTTCACTGTTGTTATTGGTGTTTTGCACTATTTTCTCTGCACAAACCGCTGCAATGGTGCATGACTGGGGTCTCCAGTTTCCCTGTGAAGTGGACTCAACACGGGGTGCTCACAGAACAGCCTTCCGAGTCCTCACTGTGTGGGCCCAGGGGCTTGCAGGTGCCTCGCCAACACCTGATCACACAATGTTTTTTATCCACTCACTTTAAAAGAGTCATTCCAGGACAATTGTATTAGCTGTCGTAGAAACAACTACTTTTCCTTCATATACTCATATACCAACGTTTCACACAATTTGTTAATTCAGAAAGTATTTGGTGCTTTCTATGGGTCTAACTCATAATGATTGATTGACATAATTGCAACAGGCATAGACCATCTGGGACATGACTCTTGGTCAGCACACAGCCCTACTGAGGGGATCAGGGGTATGTGGGCACTAGAGGAATGCCCCTAAGTGGTGAAGGTTCCAGAATACCACTGACACCAGGCCGTGGGATCACAGAGGAACCAAAGAGAACATGTAATGAAGAGAACTGGATAGGGAGAGGCCAAGTAAGAGAGCTTTACCTGTCACCACCATCACCATCACCCTCATCACATTCACTGTCATTACTATCTTTGTCATCACCATTATCACTATTGTTATCACCATCACCATTCATGTCATCACCATCATCGTCCCATTCATCACTGTCTTTATCACCACCACCATCACCATCATGACCACATTCATCACTGTCTTTATCACCATCATCATCATCACCACATTCACTGTCATCATTATCTTTGTCATCACCATCTTTGTCATCACCATTATCACTATCATTATCACCATCACCATCATCACATTCACTGTCATCACCATCACCATCTTCACCACATTCATCACTGTCTTTATCACCATCACCATCATCATCATCACCACATTCATCACTATCTTTATCATCATCACCATCATCATCATCATTACCACGTTCACTGTCTTCACTATCTTTGTCATCATCACCACCACCATTACCACCATCACCACTACCAGCATCACCAATGCTAATAACAGTTTTGAGCATTTACATTAGTTTCTGTGTTAAACACATTACATGGAGTATTTTAGTTCTTCCAAAACTCTAGAAGATGCCAAAGATCTTGTTTATTGTTTCCATCTCATAGATGGTGAAGCCAAAATCTAGAGAAGCCAAGTGACTTTCCCATAGTTGTCGTCACCGTCATCATCACCGTCACCACCACTATCATCACCGTCATCATCATTCTCATCACATTCACTGTCATCAATATCTTTGTCATCACCATCATCACCAGGTGAGAAGCAGGATTGAAACCAAGCTGTTCTACCATGTAATAGTCTTCCTCCCAAAGTGTTACTGCCACGATTGACTATTTTGAGGAACAGAATCATAAGAAAGTCAGGCACCTTGCCAGCCTAGGTCACACAGCTCTAAGGTGTGGGAGCTGTAACTGGAGGGCAGTTTTATCTGACCCCTGCCCACAGTCTTTCTGCTTAGTCTTCCTTTCTCATGCAGCTGCCCCTCATTGGAAAAATTCTTAGGCTCTGAGTTCCCATCGCCCCAAAGACCCTGTCTTGCATCTTGGAGACCCTCATAAACTCAACCCTTCCTTTGCCTTGCTCCAGACCAAAGAGGATCACAGCCCAGCAGCAAAAGTGCTTTGGGTGACACCAGGGCTCTAAGAAAGGAATCCTGGCAATAATGTTGGTGACAACTATTGTTAGAGCTAACTATGACCCTGGCTCTTTATCAAGATGCTTATGTATATCATTCCCCAAACTTCCATTCCCTTGAGGTTGATTTTAATTTCACAAGTGAGAAAGTGGAGAGAAAATCCATCCCATAGCAGAGCTGGGATGCAAACCCAGACCTATCTGATTCCAATGCCTGTGGTCTCAGCCAGTGGTTCTTCCTTTCTAACTCCAGAGCAGGGGCCACCATTGGTTCCTCCAAGAGGTCCAGGCCTCCTGCATGGGAAGACCCTCATGGAAGGGAAGGAGAGGGTTTGAATCGAGATGCTGATCTCCCAGTGTGAAGGCGTCACTTCTTCCCTGGGCATCAGGGTGTTTCTCATACCCACCATGTTACCTCAGTTGGCACAGAAAATTTTGGATCCCATTTGTCCAACCCAGAATCTGAGATCTGAGTGTGACGCCTGAGCCCACCCTGGGCTCTAAGATGCTTGCTGGAACCTGACACCCTACCCATTCCCCATGAAGCTGGGTCCTGCTTCTCTTACCCTTCAGCTGCTGCTGTCTGGCATTTGGTAAAGAGAAAACAGAGCAATAGGCTTTGTGCCCCTGCCTCAGACACCAAGCACTCGCCACTAATCACTTCTCTGACTGCCTACCCATCAGCTACACAGAACTTCCCCAGCAGCCTGCTGGGACCACACCTGACCCAGCCACATGGGGCACTCCACTCACACTCCCTGGCACCCTACCCGACCCGGTACTGGCTTCTTTGTGCTTTCACACACACATATGTGTGCATGCACAC
This sequence comes from Theropithecus gelada, assembly GCF_003255815.1. Classification (NCBI taxonomy): domain Eukaryota; kingdom Metazoa; phylum Chordata; class Mammalia; order Primates; family Cercopithecidae; genus Theropithecus; species Theropithecus gelada. The sequence goes on along the minus strand of NC_037671.1, from coordinate 121,843,127 downwards.
ACACAGTCACACACAATTGCTCACATGTATCTACTCACATACATTACACTCATATACTCACATACATTAACACACATGTACACATTCTCACAGGATAGTCACACATTCTTTCACAACCACACACACTCATTTCCACATGTACAATCACACCATACAATACATGCACACACATTCACACACTCACACACTCACACCTTCCTTGCAGCCCATGCCCTCCTGAAGAGAACAACATAACTTGTTCCTCTTCTGTCCCCAGTGACAGGCCCAGTTCCAGGCATATGAAAGGTGCCCAATACATCATTGTTTAGCTGAAGTTACTAAGTAATGAGGTTATTTATTTCAAATAAAGATAAAGGCAAGTGTTCAAATGAGCATTGTCTTTCAAAATGCTCTTTTTGGAAAGTCTTATGTTTGGTTGAATGATGGCCAACACACTTTTGAAGTTCAGTTATTCAATAAGATGGCAATTTTGGGCATCTGCTATGCTCAAGGAATTGAATTAAGAGCCAGGTGTTCAGAGATGGTCAGTATGACTCTGCCTGTCCCGGGACCTCATGTTCTTTAGGACCAAAGTATGAAGTTAAAGACAAAACCAGCTTCTTCATTTTATGTTCACATCTTGCCTAGGTCAAAATTGTTTTTGGAATCCCAGGTCTCCAAGTTGCTAGGATGCTTGGAGGTCATGTCGGAGACAGGAATTCTGTCTCACTCACGGGGCAGCATGGCTCTGCTCCATCACTTTCTGAGACGAGGAGCTCAGTGTGGCCCACGGGGTCTTGTCCCTTCACAGAGCCCATGACTCTTGTGCATGATATTTGGTTCTCAGCGACGAAAGGATGTTTAGGAAAACAAAGCATGTGCCAAAAGGACAGAGGATGACGTGAGGGAGGCATGCTGTGCACCTGGAGCCGATGTCAGAGGAGGAGCTGGCGATATGTCTGAAATCGGTGTGCAGACTCCAAGGCAAGCTCTGTGCTGGGCGTGATTATTACACACCGTGCTGGTTATCCATCGCTATGTAGCAATGTTGTCACAAATCTAGGGCCATCAAATGCACATTTGTTATTGCACAGGCTCTGTGGGACAGGAATCTGGGTACAGCTCACTGGGTTCTCTGCAGGGCTGCCATCAAGGTGCCTTCCAGGAATGTGCTCCCATCTGGCAGCTCGACTGGAAAGGGACTTGCTTCCGAGCTCATCGCCTTGGCAGTGTTCTGGCCCTGGCAGGGGCTGGGCTGAGGACCTGGGTTTCTGGCTGGTTGTCTGAAGGCTGCTTCCAGTTCTTTCCCATGTGGGCCTCTTTCTTGGCTGTTTTCATTAAAACCATCAAAGCAGAAAATGCCGTAGCAAGACCGAAGTTGCAATTTTACATAACTTAAGTCACACAAAGGACATCCCATCCTTTTTGACATGTTCTATTAGTTGGAAGCAAGTCACAGGTGAATGCCACGTTCAGAGATGATTCTTGTGTATGAAAGATCACAGATGCCAGGGCATCCTAGGAAGCAATAGGATGGGGCAGGGAGTGAGTGTGGTGGCTCAGGAAGCTGGTGGGTGACAGAGGCAGGTGGTACGGGCTTGGGTGCTGTGCCAAACATGTGGCAATGAAGAGCTTTCCACTCACCCCACAATGGATGATTCTTGTGGGTGTTGGAAGAAAGGTCAGAAATTTCCATCAACTTCAAAGGAAGGCAGAAGGGGAAAGCTGCAGGCAGCACAGCCCTTGTCTCCTGCCAGGCTTTGTGCTATCAGGAGGTGGGCTCACTGGCTGCACCCACAATGTACAGAAACGCCATGTTCTGACTCATGGTTTGGGCTCATTCTCTTGGGACTCAATTTATCAAAATCTCCCTAAAAAACTCATGAAGTAGTTACATTACAATCTAGTCTCACCTTTTGTTGATGATTAACAAATGTTTGTTAATGATGGTTAATAGCAACAACATAGACTGGAAACTCCCAGGCTTCTTCCTTCTAAGGTTCCACATACATCCTAAATGTTTTTCTGGAAAACCAGAGTGTTAATAAATAACATCACTTCTGAGTGAGCTGCAATATCTCATTTACCAGCCAAGTGGCCCCTAGTCAAGAGTGGATCCACAGTAATTTACGTAAGAGGAAGAAGTGAAATGCACAGTGGGTGTTCATTGCAAAGCCCGTGTTCAGCATGTTCTGTTGGTTGATGGAAACATGGTAGAGGAGCCCAAGGGAAGGGAAGAGAGAGACAACAGGCAACGTCTCTCAGAGGTGAATTTCCAGGCTTAACTTTTTCCCCTTTTCTCAGAGAAAGCTTTCCCATATTGACAACTTCATGCACAGATATTGATCATCATACATGTATATTAGTTAATATTGTTTCAGCAGTATAGGAATTGAAATAATTAACTGTTCAGAGGTTAACTGGACATTGCACATAGGTTTTTTAACTTGAGGAATATGGAGGTAGAGATAAGTGATTTTCAAGCCTAGAGGAAGTAAAATGTTTACATAACATTTTATCTAAGTCCATGCATTGCCTTTCCTCCTAAGGTGTTGGTATTGTTCCCAGAGTGAAAGGACACACTCATTTATGTCCAGTCTAATGAGCTGTCAGTCTTAGATCCCAAAGGGGTAAATGTAACTTGAAGGGTCCATCCTACATTTAGCACTGATAAGAACAATAACTTATATATGCATGACAATGGAGGGGCCACAGCAACACTATAAAACAGAAAAAAATGTTCAGCCTTATTTACGGTGTATTTCCTGTATTTCAGGAAGGTGAGGTGGGGCTTACAAAGGCTCAAACATATCACTATATTCTTTCTGCCCACTTGTTCTTTACGGCTGATGACGCTGCATCGCATCCCTCAAACTCTACTCTTCTCAATACAATTCATTGCTTCAGCTCCATCTGTTCCCATCAGCTATGTCAAATGAGCAGGGTATGAGATCAAACGAGAGGCATGAGTTGAGGATAATTCTCAGGTTCCTACCTGGGGATTGGGTACCTGGTGGTTGTTGCCACTGATTGACACAATGAAATCAGAATTAGAGCAAATTTAGGGTGAAAGGTGGTTAGTTCATTTTTGCAGTGGTGGCCATTGAGGTGGGAAGTGTCAATCATGGATAAAGCAAAGGGTTGGATGTGAAGGAGGTGAAGATGAAAGGAATGAAAAGGCTCAGAAGCAGAACCCATCCTCACTGGGCATCAGTGATAATGAGTAGTTCCAGGAGACTGGGCCAGTCAGCAGTGAGAAGAGAATGGTCAACAGTGAGGACAGAGTGGTCAGCAGTGAAGATGGGAGGTCAATAGTGAGAAAGAAATGTTCAGTAGTGAGGATGAGGAGGCCAACAAGGAGGATGGGGAGTCAACAGTGAGGATGAGGAGGTCAACAGTGAGGATAGGAGGTCAACAGTGAGGATGGGGAGGTCCGACAGTGAGAATAGGAGGTCAACAGTGAGGATAGGTCAACAGTGAGGATGAGGAGGTCAATAGTGAGGATAGGAGGTCAACAGTGAGGATAGAAGGTCAACAGTGAGGATGGGGAGTCAACAGTGAGGATAGGAGGTCAACAGTGAGGATGGGGAGTCAATGGTGAGGATGCGGAGGTCAACAGTGAGAATGGGGAGTCAATGGTGAGGATGCAGAGGTCAACAGTGAGGATGAGTGGTCAACAGTGAGGACGGATGGTCAACAGTGAGGGTGAGAGGCCAACAGTGAGGATGTGGAGGTCAACGGTGAGGATGGAGTTGTCAACTGTGGCTAACAGAGCAGAAAAGTAAAAAATGCTAAGGACTTAAACGTCCGTATCAATTCTTTAAATATGGAGTTACTTTTTCCAGCATGTTTTGGTGAAATGGAGTTTGGAGGATTGTTCTGGAGGTGGAGTCCAGACTAATATGGGTGAGAAATCATGGCTGATAGGGAAGCAGTAACACACAGAAGCCACCTCCTTTCTGGATCTGTGGCCCCCTCTCTCCTGGTCCTCATTAACATTAACTGTGATGGATTCTCCTCTCTCTTCTGATTCTCTCTTCACTTTTCTCACCCCTGGTGTCCATTATGAGGAGCATAAAGAGTTTTCCTGTCTTCAGGGAGATGATGGTTGGGAAACACCCTTCTATCACTGTTGCTCTGAAATCGTTACCCCTCTAAATACTTCTTAACTCTGTTACCAAAAATCCCTAATATATACTACATGTATTAGACATACAATAGATACTTATTGTGTGCTTATTGTAGAGTGGGTGGAAATTTAACCCACTTCTGGACACAGAGGTGGGCGCTGGTCCTCGTGCCCTCCTGAACAAGAATTACAATGGCATCTGTTCCTATCTTTTGTGAAATGCTGAAGGGCTCATTGCACCTTGATATCTGGATAGCAGCAATGACTCTCTCTCTTTTTGGATAATACTTTATGGATCTTTACATTTTATATTCCTTTTGAGGATTTTAATTCTGCAAATGTGAATTGAAATTTCGAAAAATGTTTGGTTCAGCATTGCAGGTGAACTGCTTTATTGCAAGGGAATTTTCTGGCACCAGTCATCTCCCTGAAGTAACAAGATTTAATCACCTACAACCATCAATGTCGGTGCTGAAAGTAAAAAGGCCTTCCTGGGGGAGATATCCCAGAGGATTCCAGGCCTGGCTGAATCCCAATGTCACCAAGGGGATCAACTGTCTTGCAAATTCTAAAACCCTCCTGGTGCCTCCTGGTGTCTGGCCAAAGGCTCCGGGGAAATCCCAAGAGAATGAGAATGGTTGTTGATCTTTGACACCCCCAATCTTATGCAGCCTAGCAGGGGAAGAGATTCGGGCCAGAATAGAACAGATCTGCCTTTGTCAGCTGGATACGTCAGTGGTGGGGTGAGGATGGATAGGTCAGTGGGCTCAGTGTCCTCCACCATGAAGTCCAGACAATGACGACCACCTTTTGGGGCCAAAGCAAGGTCTGGTGAGTGGACAGGGTTGGGGTCACAGGGCTGGTGAGAATTCAAGCTCCGCTGGCTCTGGCTACTATGTGTCCTCCCAAGGACATCCTGGGGGCCCACAGAGGGAGGGGTTCTGTTGTTCCCTAACTCTGCCCTACTCTCAGCAGCTTCCCCAGAGGAGTCATCAAGACGCTGAGGATCGCGATGAGTAGCACTCACTGGGCACCAGTTCTCCCTGTGCTCTGCATCCCCCATGCAGCTCTTGTGTAAGCTTTTGGAGGCGGCTGCCACTGCCCTTGCCTTGCGGCGTCAGCAGTGCAAACTGTGCCCTGAAGACGTCCTCTTTCCAGCTCTGCAACAAAGGGCTGCCTCACCTGCTCTCCTGTGAAGGCTTTTTCTTATTTTAATGACATGCATCAAGTGTACATTGTAAAACCATTTCTCTTAAGTTTGCAGGTGTAACACTTATACTTTTATTTGTTCATTAATAGAGCAATTTTGATGTGAAGACTAAAAACACTCATTTCCTGTTTCTTTAATACTCAGTGTATATATTTTTGCAGATTAAATTTAAATACACATTTTGGACCAGTTATTTGATAAAATTTCTTCAGACGTTGCTTTTCACACCATTATCATAAATTTAACATATCTGATTTTCTTAGGTACTTCAAACCCCTAGCAAGGGAAAACTGTAAATCTAACGAATAAAATCTTCTCAGGCAATTAAACAATGTTTACAAACAGGCTGCTTGACTCAAAGGTGACTTCCTCAAATCTGAGTTTCTCCGCCCCAGCACTGTGGATGTTTTGAGCGGGTAATTCTCTGTTGTGAAGGCTGTCCTACGACAGGGTCCTAGAGGCCAGCAGCACCTCCCAGTTGTGACAATAAAAATTATCTCCCCACAGCACCAAGGTTACCCGTAGTTGGGGACCATTGCCTTAAGTATTTAAACACTGATGAAAAGTTTAATCTTTTTAAAACTTCAACATTCTTAAGCATTTTGATAAACTCACAAATGTACACTTCAGATGCTCATACACTTCAGATGACTTTAAAAATGAAAATATCAAAACTCTTACAAAGCTCATTGCTTCAAGTCCAGTTGACCGATTATCAAATCAGCCAGAGAATTTTCTTCTTTGGCTGTCTACACCCCTGTCTCCCTTCCGGGACTTTCTGACCCTGCTGAGGGGATATGCTCACCCAACTAGAAGCCGTGGAATTACCTCTCAGGCTGCCTGAGGTCACGCACTCATGGTTTCTGGTCAGAGTCTTAGGTCAGAGGACAAGAATTGAGGGTTGAGGTCAGAGATTTGGGACCAGCAGGGGCTCTGGGATGCCGCTTGGGGGGTGATGAGCACCGTGCTGGCTCCCCAGCTCCTTCGTGCAGCCCCCCAGCCCACATGCTTCGCTGGGCCTTGCAAACCTCCCAGGATCTGGTGAGTCCAGCTTCCTTTGTAGCCTTGTTGCTTTAGAAATGTTATTACTCATTTTGACCTGACAGGGTTTGCCGCCTTCTGAGCCAGTCTTTCACGCGATTGGCCAGGTGGGGCCCTGAACGCCTGTGTGGGTGGGTCAGAGCACACATACGGTAGAGCTGATCTGGGGCTCGCAGGGCCTCCTGGTCCTGCTGCGCACCACTGACCCACCCTTCCTCTCAGCGTTCCCCTCTCAGAGCCATCCTGGGCTTCTTGTAAACCGTACCTGCTTTCTGGAGCAATGCGAGCTACCTCAGGCACACAGTGAGTGTTCTTTGCACCCAGGGATGGAGTCAGTGGCTCTCTCAGAAGCCCGGAGACCCCGAGAGGATGGCAGGGTTAGAGAGGCCAGTGCCAGACCCGGGCATGGAAATGGCATCTACAGCGAAAACGGAAAGCAAGAAAATGGGTTACTTCTTTTACATATTTTTATTTTCACCCCAACTGTGCTACTTTTTTATAAAAAATTTTTAATACAAACTGTTTTCCTCACTCCCTCCTTTTTGAAACACCAGCTTCACTTGGCATCGGTGGAGAGGGACGCGTGTTTTGATGGGGATGTTGTGCGGCCTCTCAGGGAGAATTAGGTGCCAGGCCCCTTCCCTTCATAGCCCTCTGTGTCTGCTGACCGTCACCCCACGGCATCCCAGAGACCGACGGGGACAAGCACGGTGTCCACTCCAGGGGTTGGGACCCTCCTGGGGGCAGCTCTTTGCTTCTCTGCAGCCTGGGCCTCTGCCGGGCGTGGCACAAAAATCCGTTTCCTTCTTCTCCTGGTAGGTTCCGCTGGAGCTGCCTCCCTCACAGCAGACATCCTCGCGCTTGGGTCTGTTTGTGCTGAGTCAGGCTCTGGTCAGAGACAGAAGGAACCTGGTGAGCTCCCTAGATAATGACGTTTATTTTTAATAGTGATGTTATTACTTGTGGTTGAAATTTTACAGCATGGCAATTTCTGATCTCCGCTCTAAAGAGAATATCTACCTCTGTGGGTTATTTTCCACTGCGATATTTGGAATTTGCTTGTGCTGTAATTTATCAACTCCTGAAACTTTAGCCTAAAACATTTTGTACGAGGTTTCGAAACGATGCTTAGAAACCTGAGAAAAATATAAAACACTCTCAGACAGATCCACACGTCAAGCATGAGGCCTTTTTCTAAAATACTCAGTGTTTGCTGAGGGAGTGAATGGAGGTCCCCAAGGCTTCATTAATTCTGATGTGGACCCCTGAGTTCTCCTTGTCCTCTGGGCTCACGACTCCCTCCTTCTTCTGAGGCAAATGGGGAGGTTTGAGAACAAACAAACACTCACTGGAATTAAGCCTGGTTTATAGGACTCGTGGGGAGGGAGGGGAGTACCAGCTACAGAGTCAGGGACCCCGTCTGGGGTTCCCAAGACTCAGGGCAGGTGTCTGGCAGCAGGTAGCCGCTCACACCTGCCTCCGGTCGGGGGCATGTTTAACTCCTCACGTGCTCATCTTCTCCTCTGATCAGAAAGATCCCTCATCCCTGGCCCCCACAACCCCCTACAACTCCCTCCGTTTTGCATGTGAGATCCCTCATAGGTAGGAGCAGGTCGTAGGAAGAGTGGAGGAGGTACAGGACAGCAGACGCGGTGAGGACTCTTGGACCTGGGGGTCCTGCTACCTGGCCTGTCACCGTCTGCGGCCCACCAGTCCCTTTAGGGCAGCAACGCCCAGAGGAGCCTCTGGCTTAACCAGGTAAGAATTTGGAAGGAATTCTTTGTCTTATGGCTGTTGTGGACTGAAATGCATCCCCCAAGACCCGTGCATTGAAGTCTTAAGCCCACTGTGACGGTGTTGGGGTGGGGTCTTTGGGAGGTGCTGAGGTTGGATGGGGTCCTGTGGGTGGAGGCCTCAGGATGGGACCGGTGTCCCTACAAGAAGGGAGTGCTGGCTTCCTCCTCGGCCTCGCCAGGCTCAGCGAGAAGGCGCTTCAGTGAGCCAGGAAGAGGCCTCAGTGAACTCTCCACTGCCGGCCCCTTGACCCCAGGCTTGCAGCCCTGAGCTGGGGGATGGGCACCTGCTGTTGAAGCACCTCTGGCTGGGACTTTGTTCGCTGCCCGGGCTGGCTCAGAAGCTGGTCTCAGCAGCCTGGAGGAGAACGGGGTCAGCCCGGCACCCCCTTGGAGGAAGCGAAGCCCGCAGACGGGCTGTGTGCGGACGCCTGTCCTGGCCTGGAGCCCTCCGCGCTTCCTCCTTTAGGGAACGTGGGATTTAGACCCACATTGATGCGCAGCTTCACAGGAGCTTCCTCCGTCCGTCCGGATAAACGGACCCTGCGCACGGAACGTAGGGCAAGCCCTGGCTGCACTGTGGACGATGACCAGGCCCCCGGGACAGCGACCGGGTCCGCCCGTTTCCTTCTGGCCCCATCTGGTAATCAGGCTTTGCCCTGGAGCGGAGAGCCTGGCAGCCTGGGCCGTGTTTGTCTTGGCGCACGTCCTGTGTCTGCTGCTGGTTCACGGTCGTGGTGCATCTCTCTTTCGTGAAATGTGCCCGTGCCTCACAGCCCCACCGTGTCCCTGTGATACGTGGGTATGAACACAGGCCTGTAAGCCAGAGCAAATCGCATTTCCTCCCCAGAGGGACGCGGTCCTTCCTGAGCTCCGGGGACCTCGCGATGGCCTTCAGACACATGGCAGTGTGGCACCTCTGAGTCCCACAAAGCTGAGAGAACCTCATGGTCTGTGTTACTCAACTCAGTCATATCCTGAAATGATGATCTCTCCAACCCATCATAATCATAACAATACATTTCAGATATGCCTGAACACCAAAAGCAGTAGGCAAAGGTGATTTTTCTTTGTTTTCTGAAGCTGGATGGGTATGAACACTCCCCAGGCACAGACTCGCACACTCCCTGCGTGAGTCTCAAGGCTGGACAGGGCATTTCTACCAAAGGAACCTGTGGAAAGCAGCCCTTCTTCTTGGCCAGACCTGGAAGTGGCTCGGTCCCTGAGGACGTGGCAGGCGTTCTCCTCAGCGTCCACTTCGGTTTCAGCAAAGAAGTCCAGAGCGTCGGTGCAAGCACAGTTTTCCTCGCCTGCTCCTTTTTCACGGTGTTGTGATTGGGTGTTGCGTCTGTTGATGGAAATAAAGCCAGGTCAGCATCAGCAGGGCTGACACGAGGGAGCCCAGGTTGAGCCGGAGCAGCCGTGGAGTCTTGGGCTCTGAGCAGCTTTGTCCAAGTAGACACGGGTGCGTCGGAGGCCCCAGTGTCCTGGGAGCATTGAGTCCCAGTGGCACCCACAACCTGTCGAGCTGGGAGGCCTGGAAGGGCAGGTGGCTGATCCACCGCAGCTCCAGGGGCCCCACCGATGCTGAGCTGTACAGCAAATCTGCCAACACACACAGGAGTGACTTTATGACAGGAAGAGAGGCCGGGATGTGAGGCTTCCCGACCAACCAGGCCCCGGGAAGCTGAGGTAGAATTTCACGCCCACCTGCAGGGCACCGTGGGCAGGGATGTCCGCTGACCCTGGCTTGCACCCAGGCTGACCGCACAATCCCTGTTCAGTGAGGGAGGAAGCTGAGTTCAAAAAAGGCTGGGTATGAGCTGTAGATACCACTCAGGTCTCCCTCCTCTTGGATTGGATTTATGTTTTCTGGAGTCGAGTAAACATAACACACTGTGGTCCTGGCTGGGGAGGGCATGCAGTATTCCTCAGGCTGGACCACCTCTGACACCTGCACAGTGGACAGACTCACGCCTGTCCCCACGCTTGCCCTCTCACTGCCCCATGTTCTCTGGAGTCGGGACCCCTGAGTCGGGACCCCCTGGCCTGGAGATGTGCCCAGAGAGTGAAAGGGAGGGACTAATGCAAGGAGTCGCAGGTCTTTTTGCAAAAACAAAGTCAAGTGCCCCGTGGGCTCCACCCAGGAGAGTGCCCAGGGGGTCCCCATGGTAACAGGGTTAATGCAGCCCAGGCCCACCTGCCCCCAGGTTGTGGGGGGTGGGTGCACACTTGGCAGGGGCAGGCCTGGTGCAGAAGGGGATGCTGGGGCCTCCCCATCATGTCGCCAGCCTTTTCCCATCCTCGAGGGTGCTGTTGAGGCCAAGGGAATTGGGTCAGGGCAGGGTGGCACCTAGCAGCCGCTAGCTGCACCTATTCTCATTTCATTACTAACTTTTTGGTGTCCTCGGGGAACTGTTTCTGGCCAACTCACATTCACCCGTGGCCTGTACCTCCCAGGTTCATGAAGCAGCTGAACCGCAGCCCACATCTCCAGGAATCAGCAGTGAGTCCAGATCTCACCACACCTTCCCGGAAGTCACTCGGTCCCTGGAGATTCAAAACCGTGTGAGGCGCAAACAGCAGCGATGGTCTGGGGTCTCCACCGACTTGGCCGGGAAGTGGCTGTGGGACCTGGCAGGTCCAGGGGTCTGCACGGCACAGTGAGGATGAGCTGGCCTGGACCTTGAGCGGGCATCGGGTGTTGGCACAGTGCAGGGGAGCTGCCAGCCCCAGGGGATGCCATTCTTGATCGTTTAGAAAGCACAGAGTCTGCCTGGTCCTAAGAGAGTGGCGTTTCCACATAGCCTGAGGGTGGGTGGTGCAGAGGAACTGAGGCTCTTACATGCTGAGCTGCTGAAATGAAATGAAGCGGCTGGACCAGCAGGGATGCAGCCTCCCACTGTCCTGGAACCGGGATGCCTGAGAGCCAAGGCCTGGCAGGCCAGACACACTCTCTCCAAAGAATCCCGGGAGACTCTGCCCTGCAGCGGTCCTGGAGACTCCTTCCTCGGCTTGCAGACGCTGCCCCCCAGCCCCGGCCTCCATCTTCACAGGGCGTTTACCCACATCTGTGTTCAAATTCCCCTCTTCCTCTAAGGACACCAGCCATTGGACCAGGCCCTCATCTTAACTTGGCCATATCTGCAAATACCTCATCTTAACTTGGCCATATCTGCCAAGACCCTCTCTCCAACTACAGTGACACCCTGAGATTCCAGGGAAATGAATTCGGGATTCCAGGGAAATGAACCCAGCCCAGTGCCACGGCCCATCGGGCTCTGCGTCGGCTGTGATCCTGCCCCACGTATCTGCAGGGTCTCACTCCTTTTCTGGGTTAGGAAACTGAGGTCAGTGCAGCTCGGTGAGCGCCCGCACGGCGGGAGGCTGCCTTTGAACCATATTGTCTGACCACAAAGTTCTCATAGAGAACGGTGGTGCGGGACTCTGAGCTGACCTTCCAGATACTGTGGGGGCCGGGGAAAGAGAAGCCCATGTGCCCTGTGTTCAAACGTGTAAAGTTACAAATCAGACTAAAAGTGTGCCGGGGGCCCTCCCCTAGACAACGCGCCTGACAGACCACGCTGGAATCCTTGGACCCTGCCGAGCCCTGTGCAGAAGCGCGAGGTATGGACAGCATAGGATGGAGACCGGGGCTCCAGACCTGCCTCCGGTCCCGCCTGCTCACTTCTGAAGGTGATTTGCTTCTAGGGTGTGTTCCCATATATTCATTAGGTACAAATCCTACCTCGGCAAGCGTCAGACCCTACCTGAGCCCCACACAGGGCCGGGCCGCAGGGTGAAGGGTGCTCACTTCAAGGGGGCGGCTGAGGCAGGCCTGGAGCAGCAGGGCCTCGGGGGCTACAGAGCCCAGACCACCGTGCCAGGCTGGGTTCTGTGTGGACGTGGTCTGGTCTCGGCATGCTCCATCCGCAAGGGTGCCCGCGTGCCCTGGGCTGGGCTTGCTGCCTGAAGCCTCCTGCCTGCCCTTCCTGTGCCCCACGCCCTCCCTATTCGCCAGCTCTGCGTTCCTTCCCTAGGAAGTTCTCACCTTCCTGGCTCCCTCGGGAGCAAGGCACGGCCTCAAGGAAGGCAGAAAGTGGAAGCTCCTGAGCCTGGGACGCGGCCTCCTCCCTCACCTGCCCCTGCCAGATGACAGGCCTGGCTTCTGCCGCCCGGGCCTGTTTTCCTGTTGTTCTGCAGAAGCACGCGGCCTGCCACCTCCTCCGTTGACAGGCACAGCCTTCCTCTTTCCACTCTTTTGCTGGGATCTCCAGAACCAAGTGCTTTTTCAAGGAAGCCCCTTTCCCCGCTCGCACCTCCACCGTCCAGCCCTGAGTCTTTAGGAGTCACAAGGTGACCTGAGTTAGGCAGCAGAGCAGAGACTGGCGCCTGCCGCCCCTGCCCCAGCCTTCTCAGTAGCCCCACCTGGCAGTCCCTCTGTCCAGGGCCAGCCCTGCCTTTATCACCCAGTGAATGTGTTGAGTCTTCAGTGTGGAGCTCTCATCTGCTCTCTCCGCAAACACTCGCCCAGCATCTCCTTTCCCAAAGCCCTGTGCTGGGCCCTGGGGAGGGAGAGCCTGGGGAGGGGTGAAGCTGGCTCTGCAGACACAGCAGGCCGGTCTGAGAGACCACCCAGCTCCGGACAGGGAGGGCAATACCTGGGATTCCACACATACCTTCCTTTCTCAGAAGCACTGCAGGGGCTCAGGTAGGTTTTGATGCTTGCTGAGGTAGGATTTGTACCTAATGAATCTGTGGGAACACACCCTAGAAGCAGAGAAGGGGGAAACGCTGGAGGACTGAGAGCCTGGGAGCGGGGGGAGGGGGGGAAGGCAGGGGACGGAGACTCACGAAGACAGGGACGGGGGCTCTCCGCAGAGGAAACAGACGCCAGGGCTCTGCCGCTGGACCTGACTGGGGTCGACTCTCCCCACGCGACAAGGCCAGATGCTCACATGGGGTTGGCAGTGGGAGAAGGGAAGACACTAATTTACAGGGCGCCGAGCCGGGAGTCTCAGGCAACTGGTGCCTCAGCCCCCACCTGCCCAGTGGCCTAAAAGTGAGTTCTTAAAGGCCGGGGGCAGGGGTGACCCGCAAAACCATACATCGTTAGCACATGAGGGCTGTCTGTCCGTTAGATCTGAAAGCCAGCCCACAGGTCATAGGTGGATTCAAAGACTTTCTGATATGCAGTTGATTGAGGAGGCAAAGCTTTGCCTAACTTTTGGGATCCGCAGGAAAGAGCATTAGGTCTGGCTCATGGGCGTGGCCTCCCCCAGGCCGCTCAGGCAGAAATTTAGAACAAAGGATGGGCTCAGAGTTCCGCCTCAGCCACACCTTTTGCGAGGTCTGCGAGCAGGGGACCCATTTGGTCTGGGATTCTGAAAAGCAACCCCAGCACATCGAGAAGAGGGTCTCTAGTTTCTACAGGGAGCTAAACGTCGCGTGACTGCCGCTTCCTTGGCTATTGTTTTAAGCTACTGTTACCTTCTTGTTTGCCAAGTTGCTCATTTTCTTCTCAGGGCGAGCTGGTCACCTGAAAGAACTCAACATTTTCCTTTAGTTTATTCTCACACTTGGGGTGGGAGGTAAGGCCCCTGAGAGGGGTCCCTGCTCTGTCTCAGCTTTGGGTGCCGAAGCGGTGGGTTGGGGGTGGGAGAGCGTTTGGCGGGTGGAGGACCCACTGGACAGGGCAGCAGGCAGGCCATTCCTGGTGCTTCTGAGGGCACCCACTGCAGAGACAGTCCTGTGGCCGAACCCATCTGGGAACGCATCGCCGGCCTCCAGTGTCCCAGAGCTGGTGGACAGCGGACACTTGGGGTCCACGAAACCGCATGAGGTGGGATGGGCAGCCAGGAAGGCGGTGTGGGACTTCTCTGTGCAGTGGACACGTTGGTGGCTCTGGGTGGAGACGGTGCTGTTGGAACAGGCAGAGCTGAGATTCCAACATTCCAGGTCCTGCTGACACGGCCCAGGTCCCGGGAAATGGCACCCAAACGACAGTCAAGATCCACTCAAAGTGACAGGCCGCAACCGGGATGGGGACGAGTGCTGGGAGAATGGAGCAGCCACAGCTGATGGGCCCCTGGGAGACAGGACCTCAGAGCGGCAGCTTCACAGCAGGAAACGCGTCCTTCTTGGGGATCACACAGGGGCTCAGACGCACACCTGCCAATCCGAGGAGCTGCACAGAACCACCCTGGCCTGGCCACGTGGGACACATTCTGGTATCTTCTTCCAATTTTATTCCATAAAATAAAAACCAAACATGTCCACTGGTCCCAATCTTCTCAATTTGCTTCACAGCTTACTAATCAGTTACCGCATCCCAGCATAGCCAGGGATGTCTTTGCTGAGATGGTTGTTTTGGAAATGACCTTATTTCCAAAAGGGGCCCTATGCTGAAGCACTGGGGGTTTGGACCCTAACACGTGAATTTGGGGGGCACAGTTCAACCCCTTATGGCAGGGCGCAGAGCTGGTGAGTGGCTGAGCCTGGGAACCTGACTCCAGGCACCGGTGACAGCCAGGCTGGGATGACAAAGGCACGCAGCTGCTCAGGGCCGTCTGCCTCTCGCCCCTCCCTCCTCCCTCGTCCCCCCAGATGCGGCTGGAGGGGCCCTGGGGTCAGAGCCTGGGCCGAGGCTGGTTTGTCATCGCCCCTGAGGAGCGGCCCCACTCTGGGGGGCCCAGTTGCTGTTGTCTGGAGGTCTGTTCACCAGGACTGCTCTGGTAACCCCCGCAGAGCAGCACTCTGCCATAGCAGGGCTCCCGGGAAGTCTGCAAAGACACCCGCCACAGATGTCTTTTCCAGACCTGTCCGTTTGATTTGTTTGTCCAGAGAACAACAACCAAAAAAAAAAAAAAGCAAGGGAGCAAGGCTGACACCACGGAGGATGCGGGGAGCAGAGGGGGGCTGTTGGCCTGACCCTGCAGACCAGGCTCCTGTAAGGTGACCCAGGGGTTCCAGGGAAGACGGGAGGGCACGTCTGTAAATCACAGCCTGCGATGACAAGAGGGGCCTCATGAAAATCGGCACCGTGTGCTTTCAGGGGCAGATGGAGCTGAGCCCAGGACAGGCAGGACAGGAGGAAGGTGATTTACAGCCTAAGCTCTCCCCAGCATGTCTCTGGAATGGCCTTGGCTGGCCAGAGGTACAGGGAGGGAGACAGCCTCAGGCCGACCCAGGGAGGGAGGGAGGCTGGTCCAGTGATGCACCATCCTGGAAGGTGGAGGCCAGGCATGGGGGTGAGTGTGGCCATCGTCTGACCAGCCCCGTGGGAAGGGCCCTGGCTGGAGATAAGAAGTAACAGCAGTTAAAGGAGTCTCAATCCACCGCTCTACAAAAGGGTTCTCAGAGAGTTCCGTCTTTTACATGAGTGAAAAGCTTAAAGAGTATAAAGAGTAAGAGCTTTCAGAGGAATAGGGAGAAGATGGTGCCAGGAGAGGCAGAGAAGCTGGCGGGTGAAAAATGACATTCCTGGGTAGATTTATTGTCTTTTGAAAGAAAATGCAATGTTGTTTTGGCGATACCCCCATTGCTTCCACCACCGCCACTTACAAAATGCCCACTGTGTGGCGGATGCTTTAACGCAAAACGACCAATCTGCACCCCACGCCTGTGAAGAAGATGCTGTTACACCCACTTTACAGACAAGGAAACCGAGGCTGGAGGGAGTGAGTGAAATTCCAAACGTCACAGGATTAGAAAGTGGGGACGTGCAGTTTAACTTTCGCTTTCTCGGCTCAACACTTTGCTTCTTTGCCCCACCCAGCAGGTATCAGACAACACAAGGAAAAGACGGTATCTCAAGTTCCAAACTAAAATAGACTTTTAAATGAGTGACTGATTCTAGACATCCTTCAAGTGAGAATCTAGGTGCTTGGCTGTGCTGCTTACTCAAGAAGGGGTGGAAACTTGGAATGTCGAGGCTGGCTGATGGTTACGTGTTAAAGACATGAATCGAAAGTCAACATGTTTTGCTTCCTGGTTAAATCCTGTGCTTACTAAATTTTGTTTTGACCATGAAATCACCCGCCCTCCACTTTTCTGGAAGGACTAGTCACTAATATTCCGTGGAACATTTAGGGCCAGCTACTCTGGTGCAAATGCACTGTGCTGTTACTTAAAATGAAAGCTGACTACATGATTTTTAATTTTTTTTCTATTTGAAAGTAAAAATTTCAAAAAAAACTCCCTAAATTTAAATTATTTCAATTAAAACTTCTAAAGTTTCAAGTAATTTAAAATAGATTCAATATTAATAGAACCTTTAAGAAATTTAAGAAGTACAAAAGGACATAAAATGCAAAGTACCTCTTCTCACACTATGTCAGTCAGGGTTCTCCACAGAAACCAGTAGGAGA
Organism: Theropithecus gelada; assembly: GCF_003255815.1. Lineage (NCBI taxonomy): Eukaryota > Metazoa > Chordata > Mammalia > Primates > Cercopithecidae > Theropithecus > Theropithecus gelada. The sequence continues at coordinate 121,826,606 of NC_037671.1, read as the reverse complement.
CACAGGCATGTGTATGTGGATATCCACATCTGCAGTATAAATAGGGATAGAGATACGGGGAGAGAGAAAGAGAGACAAAGATGGAGAGTATTTAACGAAATGATGGCTGTAAATTTTCCAAATATGATTAAAACAAAAGCTTACAGATCCAAGTTGTTCAACAAACCAAGAGTAGACTAAACAGAAAGAAAACCACAGCAAGGGACACCAGAATCAAATTGCTGAAAACCAGTGACAAAGTGTGAACCCTCCAAGCAGCCAGAGAAAAAGCAGGTAGAGAGATGAGGATGAGGATGACAACAGACTAGTCATAAAAACAGCGCCGTCCAGACGTTGGTGAAGATGCATCCTTAAAGAGCAAGGCAGGAAGATAGACCAGAATTCTTTATCCAGGGAAAAGGCCATTTAGAACTGGAAGTGGAATAAACAAACACTGAGAGAACCCAGCGGACCTGCAGTATGAGAATGCAGAAGGGAACTCTTGAGGCAGAAGGAGTGTGATGTCAGATGAGAACTAATCTACAGAAATAAAGAAGGCCAGACATAGTACGTATGTAGTAGATAAGAAAAATGTTTCTCTTCCTTTTAATCTTTTAAGAAGATAATTGATGTAAATATGATTCTGGTCACTCTATCTGCAATAGTGTCAATGAAAATAAAATTAAAATAAGATTTAAAGAGATAATTGGCTATTTAAAGGAATAATTATCATAATGTATTCTAGGGCTTATAGCATTTATGGAGGTAAAATGTATGAGAACAAAAACACAAAGGCATGAGGTATTAGAATGAAGGACACTCTTGCAAGGCTCTTTCTGCTAACATGAGCTTGGATGTTATTATTAAAAGGTGGACTGTGAAACACAAAAGGTGAACATTGTAAATCCTGGAGCCACCACTTAAAACAAAAATAGAGCTAATAAGCAAATAGTGTATCAACAAAAATTTAAAAATAATTAGGAAGCTGACATTTGGTTTTCAGTCAGCATGTGAGGAGTTTGGAAGTCCCCATTCCATCCTAACCACAAGTGAAAAGATGAACAAACAGAAAATCCACAACTCTTCTTAGATCTGTCAGAGAAGTGAGGTCACAGTGTAAAGTGTTGCCCTCAAAATTGGAGAAACAGGCAAATACAGAGAATCGCAGCTTACTGGAGCAGAAACACTTGAGCCAAAACTTCTGTGGACACCGGCGCTGGGGCAGGGAGACCTGAACTGTAATTGAGGAATCGGTGGAGGCTTAGTGTGGACAAGTCTGAGCACTGGGAGCAGCCCACAGGGCCCCACACTTGTGAGTGTTGCCTCCTGGAGCTTCTCCAGGTTCGTGGTTCTGGCAGAGGGAGGCAAAAAGGAACCATATTCTGAAAGACACTTGAGCATTCTGTTCTCCTAAACAAGAAACCAGCTAGCCAGAGCCCCACCCACAGGGGTTTTATCAGAGCCAAACCAACCTGGGGGAGGTAGATATCTAGCTCCAGCCAAATCCAGTCATCCTGTCCCACCTAAGAGAGGAAATATTTGTGAATTTCACAGACCAGGGGCACAGGCTCACTAAGACTGAGACCTAATCACAGGACTATAGAACAGTTCCCCTCCCACACACCTCACCCACATCCCTAGAGGCCTCTGTTCACAGCAGTTCCTTTCACCCAGTGCATCATATCCAGAGTTCAACAAAAAAAATTACAAGGCATGCTAAAAGGCAAAAACACAGTTTGAAGAGACAGAGCAAGCATTAAAACCAAAGTCGGATGAAGCAAGAGTGTTGGAATTATTAGACCAGGAATTTTCTAAACTATAATTAATATGCTAAGAGCTTTAATGGAAAAAAGACAACATGCAAAGAATATGTGAAAAATGTAAACAGAGAGATGAGAATACTAAGATTTTTTTTTTTTAAGTCTTAGAAATAACAACACTGTAGCAGAAATGAATACGGTCTTTGGCAGGCTCATCAATAGACTGGACACATCTGAGGAATGAATACTTGAGCGTGAGACTATGATGATAGAAAGTTCAAAACAGAAAAAGCAAAGTGAAAAAGACCATGAAAAACAGGAGATGCTATTCACAAACTGGGGGACAACTACAAAAGGGCAATGGGAAAAACATCTGCATAGGGGGACACCAGAAGGAAAAGAAAGGAACACAGGCAGCATTTGAAGCAATGATGACTAAGAATTTTTCTAAATTAATGTCACATCCAGGAAGTTTAGAGAATACCAAGCAGGATAAATGCCAAAAACTACACAGAGGCATATCACATTAAAACTGCAGGAAATCCAAGATAAATAAGCCAGAGGGAACAGAAACTTTACCTGCAGAGGAGCAAAGATAAAAATGACATCCCTTTTTTTTTTCTCAGTCACAGTATTAGTCCATTTTCACACTGCTGTAAAGAAATACGTGAGACTGCATAATTAATAAAGGAAAGAGGTTTAATTGACTCACAGTTCCACGTGGCTGGGGAGGTCTCAGGAAACTGACATCACTGCAGAAGGAGAAGCAAGCATCTTCTTCTCGTGGTGGCAGGAGAGAGAGCCCGTGTGAAGGAGGAAGTGTCAAACACTTGTAAAACATCAGATTCCATGAGAACTCACTGTCACAAGAACAACATGGGTGAAACCTCCTCCATGAACCAACCGCCTCCCACCAGGTCCCTCTCTTGACACATGAGGATTACAATTCGAGATAAGATTTGGGTGGGGACAAATAGCCAAACCATATCAGACACTTTGTGTGTTAAGCTCTTCTTACATTGCTGTAAAGAAATACTTGAGACTGGGTCATTTATAAAGAAGAGAGGTTTAATTGGGTCAGAGTTCTGCAGGCTGTGCAAGCATGGCCCTGGTATCTATTCAGTTCCTGGGGAAGCTTCAAGGAGCTTTGACTCATGGCGGAAGGCAAAGGAGGAGCAGGTGTGTCACGTGGTGGGAGCAAGAGCAAGGGTGAAGGAGGTGCCAGAGCCACACACTTTTAACCAGATCTCACAAGAACTCACTATCATGAAGACAGCACCAAGGGGGTGGTGCTAAACCATTCATGAAGGATCCACCCCCATGATCCAGTCACCTCCCACCAGGCCTCAGTTACATTTTAACGTGAGCTTTTGGGAGGGGGGCAAATATCCAAACTATATCACCATGCAAACAGGAAGAGAGTAGAATGAAATATTTAGTACTGAGAGAAGAAAGACTCCCACCAATCTATAATACTCTACCCAGCAAAATTATCCTTCAAAAATGAAGGAGAAATAGAGTCTTTTTCAGATAAACAAAAAAAATGGGAAATTTTTTGTCTGTAGACCCACTTTGCAAGAAATGTGAAAAGAACTGCTTTAGAAAGATGAAAAAAAAAAAATAGATCAGAAACTAGATCTACAAAGAAAGAGCATTGGAGAATGAATAAGTGAAGATCATATAAATATTGTACTTATTCTTTTTTTGTTGTTAATTAGAGACAGGGTCTTCTGTCACCCAGGCTGAAGTGCAGTGGCAGAATCATAGCTCACTGCGCCTCAAACTCCTAGGCTCAAACAGTCCACCCACCTCAGCCTTCTGAGTAGCTAGAACTACCAGTGCATGCCACCATATCTGGCTATTTTTTTTTAGAGGGGGGGTCTTGCTATGTTGCCCATGCTGGTCTCAAACTCCTGGCCTCAAGTGATCCTCCTGCTTTGCTCTCTCAAAGCACTAGGATAACAGATATGACCCACCATACCTGGCTATTTTTCTTATTCTTAATTGGCCTAGCAGACAAGAGTTTGTTCAAAATAGTAATAGCAACAACATACTCAATTAGGTACGCTTATACCTGTATCTATGTATCTCTATATATGTTTACGTATAATTGAAATGAATGGCAACCTTGATACAAGGAATAGGAGGTAAGAATTAGGACTGTTTTGTTATTATAAGACATTTACACTACTCCCGAAGTGGTATAGTGATACTTGAAAGTGGACTTGGATCAGTTGCAAGTGTATGATCCAAACTCCAGGACAACCATTAAAAAAAGTTATAAAAGGTAAATATTGATAGGTGAAGTAAAGAAGGAAAATGGAATCATATAAAATACTCAATTCAAACTACAAAAAGCAGAAAAATGTGGAAGACAATAATAGTAACAAACAAAGACAAAAAAAGTAGAAAACTGTAGCAAATATGATAGATATTAATCCAAGTATATCACTAATCACTTTAAACATCAGTGGTCTAAGTGCACCAATCAAAAGACTGAGTTCGTCAGAGTGGATCAAAAAATAAGACCCAACTATATGTTGTCTACAAGAGTCCCACTTTAAATATGGACACACACGTAAAGTAAAAGGATGGAGAAATATATACTATACTAACACAAAAAGAGCAGGAGTAGCTATATTAATTACAGACAGAGCAGACTCCAGAACAAGGAAAATTATCAGGGATAAAAGAGGGGAATTTCATAATAATAAAGGAGTAAGTTCTCCAAGAAGGCATAATAATCCTTAATGTGTATATGCCTAACAATATAGCATCAAAATACAAGAGGCAAAAACTTATATAACTGCAAGGAGAAATTGGTGAGTCCACTATTATAGGTGCAGAACTCAATACCCCTCTATCAGAAATAGGTAGATCCACCAGGCAGAAAATCTGTAAAAATATAGTCAAACTCAACAGCATCCTCAATTAACTGGATATACTTGACATCTACAGACTATTTTTTTCCAAGAAGAGCAAAATACACATTCTTCTGAACCTCACAGGAAACATTCACCAAGACAAACCGCATTCTGGACAACAAGACATACCTTAAATTTTCAAAGTACATAAATCACCCAATGTCTGCTTTCAGACCACAGTCAAATTAAACTAGAAATCTGTATCAGAAAGATTGCTGGAAAATCCCTAACTACTTGGAGATTTGACAACACATTTCTTAATAACACATGAGTAGAAAACAAAATCTCAAGAGAAATAAAAATATTTTGACTAAATGAAAACACAACTTATCAAAATTTGTGAGATGCTTCAGAAGCAGTGTTTAGGGGCCAAGCGCAGTGGCTCATGCCTGCAATCCCAGCACTTTGGGAGGCTGAGGCAGGCAGATCACTTGAGGTCAGGAGTTCGCGACCAGCCTGGCCAACATGGCAAAACCCCGTCTCTACTAAAAATACAAAATTAGCCAGACGTGGTGGTGTTTGCCTGTAGTACCAGCTACTCGAGAGGCTGAGGCAGGAGAGTCTCTTGAACCTGGGAGGTGGAGGATGCAGTGAGCTGAGATCATGCCACTGCACTCTAGCCTGCATGACAGTGAGATTCTGTCTAAAAAAAAATCGGGTTGGGGGGCAGTGCTTGGGGGAAATTTATAGCACTGAATGCATATATTAGAAAAGAAGAAATTTCTAAAATCAATAACCTGTTTCCACCTTAGTAAAGTCGAAAAAACAAGACCAAATGAAATCCAAAGTAAGGAAAAGAAATGAAATAATAAAATAAGAGCAGAAATCAATAAAATCAAAAACAGGAAATCAACAAATAAAATCAACAAAACCAAAAGCTGGTACTTTGAAAAGATCAATAAAATCAGTAAGTCTCTAGCCAGGCTAACCAAGAAAAAAAGGGAGAATATATAAATTACTAACTTAGAAATGAAAGAGAGGACATCACTAGAAATCCCATGGACATTAAAAGAATAATAAAGGAATATTATGAACAACTCTGGGCCCATAAATTTGATAGCCTAAATAAAATGAACCAACTCTTTGAAAGACACAAACTGACTAAACTCACACAAGAAAAACAGAAATTCTGAATAGGTCTATATCTATTTAAAAGATTGAATCAATAATTAAAAACTTTCAAAACAGAAAGCTGGCTCAGATGATTTTACTTGTAAATTCTACTGAATGTTTTAAAAATAAATTACACCAATTATCTACAAACTCTTTCTGAAGATAGAAGCAGACAGAATGCTTTCTAACTCATTCTTTGAGGCCAACATTACTCTAATACTGAAACCAGACAAAAACATTATGAGAAAATAAAACTGTAGATTAATATACTAATAAGTAAAAATCCAAAAATGAAATTTTAAAAAATCACACTTGCAAAAGCACCAATAAGAATAAAATATGTAGAAGAAACAAATATAACAAAAGAATTGCAAGGCATATACCCTAAAAGCTACAAAATATTACCAAGATAGGTTTTTAAATATCCCAGTAAAATGGGGGACATTCCATGTTCATGGATTGGGTGACTCACTATTGCTAAGTTGAAAATTCTTCCAACTGATTTACAGGTTAAATGCAATCTCTATTAAAATATCAGCAAATCTTTTTTATGGAAGTTGATAAGCTGATTTTACCATTTATATGGTAGTAAACATAACCTAGAATAGCCAAAACAATTTTGAAAAAGAACAAAGCAGGTGGATTTACACCACCTGATTTCAAAACCTGCTAAAAAGCTACCATAATCGAGATAGTGTGGTATTGGTGTAAGAATAAATACATAAACCAACCAAGAAGAATAGAAAGTTCACAAATAAACTTAGGTTTATGGTTAATTTATTTTAGATGATGATACCAATGTAATTCAATAGGGAAGAATAATTTTCCAAAAAATAGTTCTGGGATAATTGGCTAGCCATATACAAGAAAATAAAATTAAACAGTTACTTTGCACCATGCACAAAAGTCAACTCATAATATGTCAAAAACTTAAATGTAAGAGCTAAAACTATAAAACTTCTAAAAAGAAAACATAGAAGAAAGTCTTTGTGACCATGATTTAGGCAAATATTTCTTAGGTATGACACTAAAAGCATGATTCATGAAGAAATTTTTGATAAATTAGGCTTCATGAAAACTGAAAACTACTACTCTTTGAAAGACACTGTTAAGAAAACAACATTTTTTAAAAGCCATAGACTAGACTATAGACTAGTAGAAAGTATTGAAAAATACATATTTTAAACATAAGATTTATATGCATAATACTTGAAGAACTCTTACTACTCACAAATAATTAGATAAACAACCTAGTTTTTTTTTTTTTTAAATTGAGTAAAGGTTTGAACAGACATTTCTCTAAGGGACCTAGAATGGGAATAAGTGTATAGAAAGATGTTGACTTCATTGGTGATTAGGAAAATTTTGAATTAAATCCACAAGGAGGTATCCCTACACCAGGAATGGTCAAATTAAAAAAAAAAAATCTGACAATACAAAGTGTTGGTGAAAATGTGGAGTAACTGAAGTTTTCATGCATTATTGATGAAAATCCAAAATGGTACAGACACTTTGGAAGACACTTAGCAATTTTTAAAATAAACTTAAAACATACAACCTACCAATCCTATTCCTAAGTACTTACATAAGGGAAGTGAAAACTTATGTTCACACAATATCTTGTACTCAAATGTTCATAGCTGCAGTTTTACTAATAATATCCAAGGAGTGGAAATAAGTGACTCTCAATTGGTGAGTAGATAAATAAATTGTGGTATATATTTTAAAAAATGGATTCTATTCTGCAAAGAAGTAATAATAAAAGGAATGGACTGCTCATATATGATGCAATAATGTGAATACATCTTGAAAGCATCCTAAGTGAAAGAAGCCAGATGCAAATGAGTACATACTGGATGGTTCCACTTATATAAAATTTAGAAAAGGCAAAATCACAGTGACAGACAGAGGAGTGTTGCCAGCGCCAGGGTTTGTGGTGGGGAGGACGGTGGCTGTAAAGGGACAGAAGGAAATTCGGGAGATGACGGAAAAGTTCCATATGTTGATTGTAGTGGTGATTTGATGACTATAAAGTTACATTTGCCAATTTGTAACACTACAGTGAAAATTGATGAATTCTCTTATACATAAATTATACCTCAATTAAGCAGATTTTGCATGAAGCAATAAATCATTTGTAGGAATTTAGCTTAGCCACAGGCTGACCATTAACTTTCACCATTCACCTCCTTTGAGAACTTCCAACTTCTTCTGAATAAACCTAACTGGATCTAGCTGGATCTCTGCACTCCCATAAACAGACCTGGCAGGTGAGCTTCAGGGTGGCATTTATATAATGTGTGTATATATATGTCTGTATGTATATATGTATTTCATAAAACTTCTTATCACATGACATAAGTTGTGGCATAAGTTGTTCATCAAATCACTTTAAAATTTTCCAAATCTTCTTATTTTTAGAAAATTGCTGGTGTAATTTATTTTTGTTTGACAACATTGACAGTAGCCAAGTGATGTTCTGTCTGAAGTCTGATTTGACATCAGGAACGGCATCCAGCTCTTTCCCTGGTGAACAGCCTTGAGGCCCCATGGCCAGCATGCACTTGAAGCTGAAGGGCGAGATGTCCATTCCTCATGCTGCCAGCCTGTTCCTGTGTTGCCACCTCAGGCCTTGTCACCTCTCCCCTTGGTGCTACCAGGTAGCATTATTGGGTGATTTGTACCCATAAGCAGATTTTTCTCATCTGATAGAGAAACATTTCAATATTTTGACAGCTGGAGCATCCATGCTGATCTTCTTCCTGCAGGGTCCTCACTGGCTCAACTACAGCAGCATCTGCCCCTCCACATCTTTTCACATTTCTGGCTGTGAATGACCTACAGACGCTTTTCATCATCCTGACCCTATTAACCAATGTATGTTAATTATGTAGACTTCTTGGTCTACATAATCCTGATCCTAATCAACCCTCTTTTTATTTTAGTCATTCTGTCCAAATGTAAAATTACCATAAGAAAGCTATCATATTCACATCAAGGACACTCTGTCTTAGCTAAAGTGTGGTATCCTGGAGTGATGCAGGTAGCCGGGGGTAGTTCTAAAACATGTCCACACATCCCTGGACAGCTCTCTCATCAAAAGGTGGAATCTAACTCCCCTCCCTCTGAATATGGGCTGGACTTAGTCACTTGTTGGTAACATATAGAATGTAGTGGAATTGTGTGTGACTTCTATGGCTGGGTAATAAAAGAGATGTAATTCTTTTCAGCAGTCTCTCTCAGAACACGTCCCCTTGGAAGCTCCAAGTTAACTTGCAACAAATCCAGAAGCTTCCTTGCCTGAGATACCACATGGAAAGGTTGTATATAGAGAGAAATGCCTCAGTAGCTGCAGCTACTGAACCTTCTCCCCATCAACCACTAGACATAGGGCAAGAGTGAATCTGTGGGTGACTTTAGCTCCCAGCTTCAGAGCTTCCCCAGACCAGGCCAAGTGGAGCAGAGATGAACTGTCCCCAATGAGCCCTGCCTAAACTGTAGATTTGTGAGCAGAATTTATGTTATTGTTTTAAGCCACCAAGTTTTGTGATGGTTACATAGCATTAGAAAACTGGAACAGTTGGGGAGGGTACTAATTCTACCGGTTGTTGAAAATAGCCATAGCACCTTCCTTGTCTCACAAAACAGCATATTAATGCTCTTTACCCATGGTCTAAAAACACATCCTCAGTTTACTACAGGGTTGAGAGGATCTCACACTGGGATGTTTGATACAAAGGATCAAATACACTACACTCTCATTCTGTATAGTTTTGTCTGTGTTCTAGTCATCATCATCTGAGGCTTCTGATGCCATTCCAGGCCTCAAGCAGGAACATTGGAGAGATAAAATAATTGGATGTTCAGATATCTCCTTGGGTGCCTGATAGGTAAAAGGGTCTGAATCCTTATTATCTGGGTGAACTCGCCATCTTTAGAGTCACCTGATGTCTACAGCTCTTGCTGGGTAAGAGTGAAGATTGTACTGTGAGAACCTCAACAATGAACACTAACATGATTTGGGAAACACAAGATATGCAAGAAGAGAGAGACTATGAACCACCCTGAGAGACAGAATAATAACAAAAAAGAAAACAAAATACAGGTTTCTGAATCTGTCGTGAGGCATAACAAGACCTCAGCCATTTGGTGACCAAAGAATTAGAGACTGAGGGTCCTCAAAAACGCTCTTGAAAAAGAAGAACAAAATTAGGGCACTCACATGTGCTGATTTCAACTTAACTGCAAAGCTGCAGTTCTAAATACTTGTATTGGCACAATGATAGACATACAGATCAATAGAATAGAACTCTTATTCCAGATATAAACCCTTTGTTCAATTGGTCTTTGATACACCAATATAATTCAGTAGGGAAAAAAACAGTCTTTCAATAAATGATGCTGGTGACAACAGGATGTCCACATGCAAAAGTATGAAGTTGGATGTTTACCTAACACTATGCACAAACATTAACTCAAAATTAATTAACATTCTAATGTGAGAGCTAAAACCATAAAGCCCTTGAGGGAAACATAGCAATAACTATTCAAGACCTTAGATTAGGCAATGCATTCTTAAACACCAAAAGAAAAAAAATAGGTAAATTGGATTTCACCAAAAGGAAAAACTTTTTTGCTTCGATAGATGGCATCAAAGAAGTAAAAAGACAACATACACAATGGGAGAAAATATTTGCAAATCATAGATCTGATGAGAGACACGTATCTAGAATATATAAAGAACTCTTACAATTCAATAAGAAAAAATACAAAATCCCCAATTACAAAATGGGCAAAGGATTTGAGTGGCACTTTCTCCAACGAAGATATGGAAGTGGACAATAAGTACATGAAAAGATACTCCACATCATTAGTCATTAGGGAAATGTACATCAAAGCCACAATGAGATACCATCTCACACACACGAGAATGGCTGCATTTCAAAAGACAGACAATAACAAGTCTTAGGGAGGATGCTGGGCAATTGGAGCCCTCCTTGCTGATGGAAATGTCAACCAGTGCAGTCACTTTGGAAAATATCTGGCAGTTCTTCAGATATTAAATACATAGTTATCACACAACCCAGCAATTCTACTTCTAAGTGAACATCCAAGAGAAATGAAAACATATTTCCACACAAAAACATGTACAGGAATGTGATGATTTGGGTGTCAACTTTAATGGATTAGGAATACCCAGATGTTTGGCAAAGAGTTATTGTCAATGATTTGGTAGGCACTGAGCCAGGAAGGGCGAGTTATTGCTCTCTCTTCTGCTCTTGGATGTCAGAACTCCAGGTTCTCTGGCCTTTGGACTTCAGAGTGTCCACCATCATGATACTCCACACAGCACTGCTTCTGACCACCACTCGCCATCCATCACCCCTACTGACCCGCTAGAGGAGTTATTGCTTCCTATTTCCAGCTTTATGCTCTGCTGGCCTAGAGGTCTTCCTTCACGAGCTACAACAATAATTCAACTGAACTGGAAGTTAAGATGCTATCTGGCCCCTTTGGGCTTCTCATGCCTCAGAGTCACACTAAGAAGGGAGTCAGAGTGTTGGATGTGTGACCTGATGCCAAGAAGAAATTGGCCTACACCTTCACAAGGGAGAAACGGGAGACCCTTTAGGGCGTTTCTTGGTGTTACCATGCCTGTGATTCAGGTCAATGGGAAATGACCACAACCCAATCCAGGCAGGCTATGAATGTCCCAGGCCTTTCAGGCTTGAAGGTTCGGGTCACTCCACCGGGTGCAGCATCGCAACCAGCTGAGGTCTTGCTGCAGGCAAACAGAACAGAGTAGGTGGTAGAAGGTCATGAGGAGCACCAGCTACACCCACGGGACCAGTTACAGAATCAAAGGCTGCCACTGCTGTGAGTGTTTTCTCCCTGTGTTGCTGTGAATAGGTTTACATGTATATATACATATATTGAGCAAATTTTTCTTTTCTTATTCCTTTATCATATGAGATGTATTGAGTTTGTATCAGTATTTAAGCACTGTTAATTTTACAACATAGTATTTAAGTTACAAGAGAGGAGTAAATGTCACTCAAGGACTTCACCTCCTCCTCTGGGGAAGGAATTAGTGCGTTTTTTATTTTACGAAGGATAATTATATCATACTAAGTGGAACTATAACCTTGTCATTATCTTTTTAAGTGATTAAATATGGTTTAAGGAGATGCATGTGGGTGCCAAGTTGACAAGGGGTGGACTTGTGATGGTTGATTCTAAGTGTCAACCTGACTGGATCAAGAGATGCCCAGGTAGCTGGGAGGCCATTGATCATCCTCAATGCTCCAGGAAGCAATGAGCCCATCCCTCTTCTGCTGAAAGGGAAACCTAGGAAGACTGGCATTTGATTAGAATGATTGATCTGTCCAAGGTATGTCTGTGAGGGTGTTTCTGGGTGATACTGAGGTGTGAGTTGTTGGACTGAGTGGGGAAGGCCCACCTGCATTGATCTGTCCTCAATGATCTGGGCTAAAGGCCTGGATGGAACAAAGGTAAAGGAAGAGAGGATTCTTGTTTTCTCAGGGAACTGGGGCCCCTTCTTCTTTTGCCCTGGATGCCAGAACCCCTGGATCTCTAGCTTTAGACTCTGGGATTTAACACCAGTGACCCCCTGGGCTCTTGAGCCTTTGGTGTCAGACTGAGAGTTACACCATCAGCTTTCTTGATTCTGAAGACTTCAGACTTGGACTGAACCACTCTACCAGCTTACCTGGTTCTCCAGCTTGCAGATTACCTGTCATGGGACTCCTCAGCCTCCAAAATTGCACGAGCTAATTCCACTAAAAAATCCCTTCTCATCTTTCTCTCTGTATATGCATCTTATTGGCTCTGTGTCGAAGAAGAGCACATATTAAAACAAGCAATATCCTAGGGAACTATTCAGAATAGCCTAAGATGGAAACTACCCAAATGCCCATCAACTGATGAAAGGACATAAGCTGGGAGACACACACACACACACACAAACACACACAAACACACCCAACATACACAAAAATACAAAAACACATACATACACACAAACATACACACAAACACACACCCACACCAATACACACCAACACACACAAACACACAAACACACCCACACCAACATACACCAACACACACAAACACACACAAAGAAAAAACAAAAAACAAAAAAAATAAAAATACAAAGACGCAAAACACACAAAAACACAAATGCACACACAAACACATGCAATGGAAGAATATTCAGTCATTAAAAAGAAATGATGTGTGAATCTATGGATTATTTAAAAAAGGAAAAGAAAGAATGAATTATGAACACATGCTACATGCATGAACCTGAAAACATAAGAGCCACAAAAGACCGACGTTGCATTGTTCTGCTTCTGTGAAATGTACAGAAAGTGAGAACCTGTAGAAATACAAAGTGGATTAGGGTTGCCAGGGGAGAAGAGAAGAGGAAGCAGGAAGTAACTGCTAATGACAGCTTGATTTCTTGTAGTATGCTAAAAACACAGAATTGTATGCTTAAATGGCTGAGTTGTATGACATTTAAAGTATATCTCAATAAAGCTGTTAAGAGAAACCTCATTGAATGGCATTTGTTAAATTCAAAACCATTTATAGACGAGAATTGCCACTACTGTGCTTTCAGGAGTGCAAGTGTTCCACCAAATGTTAATATGCGCTTTGCAGGAAAAGAAAAGAGCTCCCTGAGAGTAAGTTTGGGAACCGCTGGGTTAAAAACGACAAACCAGTTTCTTTAGTGCAATCACGGAAGGGTGTTCACTGCGCTAACGTGAGCTGCAGCCTCCAGACTGAGGGAGGGAGGGGCCGGTAGCAATCTCCTCCACATACATGATTCAGGTAGAGTTATGCAAAAAGATGCAAATTCACAGGGAACTTGGGTGGAGGAGGGTGGCTGTGTGTTTGGCTTCCACTGGGGACAAGCCTCCTTTTCCCTCCCACAGAGCTGGCTGCTGCTGCCAAGGCCCCAAGGAGGCGATCAGGTGAGCGGGGTCGGAGGGGAGGGCCACCTCAGCTCTCAGGATTGGGTGGGGTGGGGCTGAGGACACAGGAACAGAATTTTGGGTGGCACGTGTTGATGCAGGATGGAGACAAATTTGGCTGTCCTGAGGGTCCTGAGGGTCCGGACCTCATTCGGCAGCGGACCAGGGTCTCTGAAACCCCACCAGCATCACCCAGAGCTAACGGCAACCTCCTCAAGGCACCCATACCCAGCCAGCAACCAACAGGGCTGCTCACCTCCAGCGTCCGCGGACCCCACCAGCCAGGCCTTGCTGAGCCACGCCCACTTCACCTGTGTTCAGGTGCATCTGGCAGGAGGGGCCGCTGGGGTCTGCTTTTGCAGGCCATGCCACCGAATTCAAATGTGGCGTCTGTTTTGTGTTTTCGGTCAGTCCCTGCATTTTCTTTGTCTGAAATCAGGACGCTAAGTAGCTACAACCACATGTGCCGCCTTTGAGAAAACCTCATCCTGAACACAAGAACACAGACTCAGCAGGCAGATGGCCGGGAAGTTACAAGGCAGCGCCTCACTACACTGCCTTCTTTTTCATTTTACTAAAAGCTTCTCTAAAATTCTACTGGACAGAAAGTCCTAAAGCATATTCCAAATTCACTCCGTTTCCAAAAGTGCCCGTGCTGCCCCTTGGGGTCAGAGGCCTCCTGCACTTGATCCTGGCGCCCGACCTGGGCCCCAGTGGATGAGTCCTTCCTCTTGGACCGCTGGCCCCATGATTTCTCCACCCTCAGCGCCTTCCCTGGTGCCCAGAGGCAGTGTCTAGGAGCCCACCCCGGTGCCCACCGGGACCCCCGAGCTCCCTTTGAACAGGCACCTTCTGGGGCTGGGGCCCCCATGTCTGAGCAGGGCATGGGGGGCTGCGGCCCATGTCTGAGGGAGTTATGGGACCTTGCATCTGAGGGGGCATAGTGGGGGGCTGCAGCCCTGCAACTGAGGGGGTATGGTCGGGAGGCTGCAGCCCTGCATCTGAGGAGGTATGGTGGGGGCTGGGGTCCTGCATCTGAGGAAGGTGTGTTGGGGGCTGGAGTCCTGCATCTGAGGGGGACGCAGCGGGGAGGCTGCGGCCCTGCATCTGAGGGGGTATAGCGGGGGGGCTGCAGCCCTGCATCTGAGGAGGTATGGTGGGGGCTGGGGTCCTGCAACAGAGGAAGGTGTGTTAGGGGCTGGGGTCCTGCACCTGACGGGGGTGTGATGGGGGTTGCAGCCCTGTATCAGAGGGGAGTACAGCAAGGGTCTGGGGCCCTGCATCTGAGGGGGGTACAACAGGGGGCTGCGGCCCTGCATCTGAGAGGCGTGTGGCAGGGAGTTGGGGCCCCATATCTAAGGGGTGTGTGGTGGGGGGCTAGGACCCTGTATCTGACGGAGGTGTGGTGGGGAGTTGGGGTCCTGCATCTGAGGAGTGTGTGGTGGGGGACTGGGGCCCTGTATCTAAGGTGTGTGTGGTGGGGGGCTGGGGCCCCATATCTGAGGGGGGTGCAGTGGGGAGTTGGGGTCCTGCATCTGAGGGGGTGTGGTGGGGAGGTGAGGTCCAGCATCTGACGGGGTGTGGTGGGGAGTTGGGGTCCTGCATCTGAGGGGTGTGTGGTGGGGGGCTGGGGCCCCATATCTGAGGGGGGTGTGGTGGGAGTCTGGACCCTTGTATCTGAGGGATGTGTGGTGGGGGTCTGCGGGCCTGTCTCTGAGGGCCATGGGACCTGGGTTTGTGGCTGCTGTGCCTCTGGGCTCTGCTGCTTCTCAGAGTAGTCATTGAGCCGTCGTGGGTCCTGGTGTCTCACCGGAGAAGCAGGCCTGGGCAGGTGGCACCGTTGGGAGAAAGTGAAGGGCAGCCTGGGCTGGAGGCTGCACCCAGGCACTGTGGTCAGTGGCTGGGGGATGATACACGGCCCTCCTGGGCCCCGTGTCCCTTGTGGTGGGGTCTGAGTGCCCACTCCTCTCACCGTGGCCCTCAGGGTGCCAAGCCTCTGCTGCCTGGGCCTGCAATGGGTTCTGGCTGAGCACCTAGACACAGGCCTCCCTGCCTGAGGCCTCCTTCCTTCCTTTTCACCCCCCTGAGCTTCCTCACCCTTGGCTGGCTGAGCCGGCACATCCCCGCGGCACCCCTGCACCTCCCCGGGGAGGTCACCACAGATGCAATGCCCGGCTTAGGATGGCTTCTCAGTGGTTGAAAGTGGTTTTGCTTTTGGTGGAACTTGGGGGCAGAGAGAGGCTTGAGATTATTCATTGAGATAGTTTTCTAGAAAGAAAAAATGTCACAGATAATTGGTTCTTTGAACTTGAAATATAAACGCAGTAATCTTTATTATTACTTTCGCTAGAGAAATTGAAGTCGATGATAGTCCCTTTCGATTTTAAGGAGGAACCAAAATCAACAGAAATTCTGAGTCATAGAATCAGGCAGACTGACATAAAAAAACAAAAAACAAAAAAACCCTGGGTCACTCACAGCCACTAAGATGGCAGACAGACAGGAAGAAAGAGAAGGAAAGAAAATAACACGTTATGGCAAAAGGATCCAGAGAAATGTGGGACCCTTGCACATTTCTGGTGAGAACCATTGTGGAAATGATAGAGGGTTCATTACAGAAAGAGTTCATTACAGAAAATGGACTCAGCACATGATCCAGCAGCTCCACTCCTACAACTGAAGACACAGACTCCAGCAAACACTTGTTCATACATGTTCATACCAGCATTCTTTACAGTGACCAGGAGGCGGCAACAGCCCAAATGTCCATCAAGAGATGGACGAGCAAAATGCGGTCCCTCCATGCAATGGAATGTTACTCGGAAGAACGCGATGACGTGCATGAACCTTGAAGACATTAGGCTTGTAGAAGAAGCCAGATACAAAGGACTATGCGTTGTGTGGTTCCATTCATACAAAATGCCCAGGACAGGCAAATCTATGGAGACAAAGTAAGTTGGTGCTTGCCAGCCTGGAGGATCAGGAGTGGGGAGGAACTGTGCAGGGAGTTCAGAGCCTCCTCTGGAGTCGGGGAAGCGTTCTGGACTAGATGGAGGTGGGATACACAGAACTGTTCACTTCCACATGCTCCCCGTTACAGTTGTGAATTTCACTGTAATAAATTAGTGTTATTTTAAATACCTGAGCCAAACCTCAGTGTGCTGATCATTCATCAGTGGCTTTGGGAGCCACTGAGACTTGGCTGTGCTGAGTCCTCTCCTCTGCAAGTTGGAAGAAAAACTCTTCCCCAAGGATGGTTCAGACGCGTAAGTCAAAGCGTGACGACGTCAGCAGGGTACCTGCCCTGTGCCTGCACATGGTATCTGAGCATGAAAGACGTTCAAGAACTTTCTCCTCTGTCCTCTGAGTCACTAGCAGATGGCCTGTTTCCTGCTGAAAGAAGCACCTGGTACTTGGTGTTTACGAACTCCACTCAGTAAGCAGATCAACAGCAACAAGGGCACTTTGGCAGTCAGACGCGGAAGGAGCGTTTCCCTGCAGAACAGCACGTGTGGTCGGGACGGTGCCGTGCAGCCCCATCATGTCTGTGGCACACACCTCCTGCCTGCGGGCTGGTCCCCCTCCCACCACCCCAGCTCTTCTGGGTTTTCTAGCCCTGTCCTCGGCTTCCCCTCTTCCCTCCTCTCCCCCTGATTTTCGAGCCCTGCCCTCGGCTCCCCCTCCTTCCTCCTCTCTCCCTGGCACCGTTAAACATTCATGCTGGGCCAGATCATGCTTTTTGACAATGTCTAACGAGCTAGCAGTGAATGATAAACCTGCCGGGCCGCCTCCATGTCTCGAAGCCACTAGGATCTGTAGCTGTTTCAAGAGCACAGAGCAGCAAAGCCTCCAGGAAGGGGAAAGAGCTGCATCCGAGCTTGGAGGAAGTAATTTCTGTGAAAATGTTTTAATGCAGCAGGGAGCTAAGCAAGTGGGCTGGATGTGCCGTGGAAGGTGGCAATGTTGGGCTCTTGCCTCCTGCAGCAGATGCCGGCTCGGGCGGCTCTCTCAGGACCCACGGGCCCTGCACCTGGATTGGCCAAGTCCCAGGGACCAGGCTCGCCACAGAGGTCCAGGGCATTTCACGGCTGGAGGGCACTGTGGAGGTCCACCTGCCACCCCATGGAGGAGAGGGGGTGCTCAGACACTAATCTTGGGGCCCAGTCATTTTCCCCTCCTCTGACCTTGAGGGAAAAAGCCAAGATGCAGCCTCTGGACACCAATCTTGAGACATGCTCAGCTCTGGGCTCATCAGCAGAGCCTGGACTCATTACTCCAGGGAAGAAGCTCTGCTTCCACAGCCCGGGGGTAAGGTCAGACGCAGCGGCCTGAGGCCACATGGGAGCCCAAGCAGCAGGAGGCCCCAGGCCAGTCAGAGCCCTCGGGGCCTCCCAGGGGCTGGCAGGAGCATCTGCTCAATGGTGGGATGAATGTCCTAAAATGCTATTAACAGAGTTCAGTCTAGGGTTTAAATCAATTTGGCAAACATTTATTGAGTGCCCACTCCAAATAAGGTTCTGAAAAGGCTCTTGAAAAACTGTCTGTGCTTCTGAATTTCAAATGATTGGTTTTAGTATTAGGAGCAATAGAAATCCTGTTATCACTCATCCAAATAATCAGAATTAATTTAGGAGTTGATGGCAAACAGAGTCCATTGGTAATTAGGAAACATGGAGAAATAATTAACCACGGCAAGAAATGCGGTTACATTTAACTCCTGCGAAGTTAAAAAAGAACCACAGCAGCTTTCTCTGTGAGGCTTAGCAATCCCACAGTGCCGGCGAGAGTGGCGCCTGCCTGAGCACGTGAGGAGCCCTGCGCTGTTCCCCAGCCTGGGTGCTGTGCCGGCTGCTGGGCCCTTCCTTCAGGGAGGCCAAGCTGGATCTCTGACTCACCAGGGCGACTGGGTGAGGGCCTAGGCCAGACGACCTCCCTTCAGAGAAGGACCAGGGCTTAACTCCACACCTTTTGGAAATTTATTTTTTTTAAGCCTGAGTAAAAAATGTCTCCATTATTCATTTTAGTTTTAAATACTAGGCGCCTTCTCCCGGCTGCTGGAATCCCCACGGCTAAGCTGGGAGGAACCTTCTGGCTGGCTGGAGCGCTGGGCAGACCAGGGGCTTGTTGGACCAGGCAGCAGACTCCGTGGGGAGGCAGCGTCACGTCCATCTGGGTTCCCTCTGGCAATGACACCGCATTCCTTTTAGAAAACTCCCTCTCCCCCAGTCTCCCTTCCGAAGGTCACCCCTCTCCACTAGCACTCGGCTCACCAGGCCTGCGCAGCTCTGACTGATGCATTTCCCAGGAGCTCTGTCCAGGGGCTAAGGGAGGTGCAGACGAGGCCCTGAGCCCCCTCATGGGGATTGGTCATTTCAGTCCCCATCCTGGGTCCCTCTGGAGGATGTGGGCTCCATGGTGCCGGGCCGTGACTCTCTCTGCCTCGGTGCCCCCTATGCCCCCAGCCGCAGACCCTGCTGAGCCCTGTGCAAGTGAAGCAGGTCCTCCCAAACCCTCCACCCTTGGAACGCTGTACTGAGGCCGCCCACTCCTCTGGCCTCCACTGCAGACACACGGGGCTTCTCTCTGGAGCTGAAGCTTTGCCTCCAGGAGACACTGTGTTCTAGGCTCAGCTCCACAGGGAGCCAGCCCCTTCTCCATGATGACTGCCAGGGGGGTGTGTGTGCGCATGTGTGTATGTATTTATATGTGTGTTTGTGTGTCTGTGTGTGCATGTGCCTCTCACATGTGTCTGTGATTACCACCCAGAGACTCCTAGACCTGCCCTGTCTCATGGAACTTTCCAGAGTGTGGAGACGACGCTCAGCACTGTGGGTGCCACAACCACGGCCACGTGAGCGCTGGGGCAAAACCACTGCAACTGAGGAGCAGAGTTTTAATTCCGTTCACTTTTAATTAACTCAAGTTTAAGTAGCCACATGTGGCTAGAGGCCCATACTGGACAGTCGGTTCTAGAAGGTTCTTCGAGGAGGTGAATTTGAGATTTTCCCTCAGACGCCTCTTCTGAGTCCTGCGTGTGCTCCCAGGGATTTCAGCATCTTGGGCGCCTTCCCCTCCAGGCCCCCCGGGCGAACGAGGACGTGGGCTTGTCCCACCTCCATCCCCCTGGAGGTGAGGACGCGGCTCCCGGACACCCGAGGGCGCCCTCCCGAGCCGGGCGGGACGGAACGGGGAGTGGGGGGAGCTTCCCGGCGCGGGCGCAGCCGCAGGGGGAGGGACGGGGCCTCGGGGTGGGTGACGGTGTCGCCGCCAGCATCGCCTCCCCCGGGGGTCGGGGTGGCCGGGGCGCCTCCCGCGGGGCGGCTGCAGAGCAGGGTCCCCAGTGCCTCCCACGGCCGCCCCGACGGGGACGTTCCCGCCTGGGCCATTCTCGCCGCATGGGGCCTGGGCGGGAGGAGCGCTGGGGCGGCCGGGCTGGACTCGGGGCTCCTGGCACAGGTTCGCGGCTCCCGCCAGGCCCTCCCCGGGGTCTGAACCTGCGCCGCGGCGGGGCGTTTTCCACCCGGTGATGTGGCGGCGGCTCCTGGGTTTATGGGGAACGTCGGGTCCGCCTCTCGCTGGGTCCGCGGCCTCCTCCCAGCGAGACGCCCCTCAGGGCTCCCCCATCGTCAGTGCCCAGCGGAGCCATCTCGGTGGCCGCGGCGAAGAAACGCCCCTTTCTCCGTCCACTTCCCGAGGATGGAGGAGCTGGCCCCGGGCGTTCTCTTTCGCCTCCTCCGCGGACGCAGCGGGGTCGCTGCCGGGGACTTTCCGCTCCGGAAGCGTCGGGGCTGGGGCCGGGCCTAGGAGGTGCCCAGGACCTAGGAGGTGCCCAGGGCCGCCCTGACCGCCCGGAGAGACGATGGAGTCCGGGCCTCCGGGCGGCGGCAGGAGGGAGTGAGCGGGGCGCGGCCGGGCTGCTGGGGGGCTGCACTAGGGGGTCCCTCCCGGCCGCGGTCTCGGCCCGCAGCACAAAGGTGCGCCCGGAGCCTCAGTCCGGGGTCCCTGACACCGAGCACAAGCCTGGGTCTCTTCGCGCTCTTCGGGACGGCGTCTGCGGGTCCCTAGGCACCGAGGCCAGCAAAGCCAGAAGAGGCAGGTGGCACTGGACCCCGCCTGAGCACCCAGGCACCGAGGCCAACAAAGCTGGAGGAGGCAGGTGGCACAGTGCCACCCCCCCCAAGCCCCCGGGCACCCACCCTGGCCCAGGGCACGGGACAAGAGGCCTAGTCTCGCCTTCAGGACCCACTATAGCACCCGGGGCGGTGGAGCCCACCTAAAACTGGGTTGCTGTGAAAGAGATCATGGGCTCAGGCTCAGACACCTGTCCTGCCCAAGACCACCCCCCACCCCCTCTCCGCCACCTGCCCTCAGAGGCTTCTCCAGGTGGCCACCTGGACCCACAGGAACCAGCCTCTCTTTCCATGTAGGCTCCTCTCACATTAACTCCCAGAAACAGAGGGGAAGCTGCCCTAGGAGAAAGAAAGGATGAGAAAGAACCCTGATCACAGCAAGACAGGGCTGGGGGCAATTCCAAAGCCCTGAAAGGGCTGGAGGGAAATAAGACTCTTCCGGAGGGCCCCTGCCCCAGGATAAAAGTTTTATTTACAGGTTTCAAAGAGGCCAAGATGTCGGTGGCTTCCTTCAGGAGAAAGCGGCAAAATCCACGCCCACGCCCAGATCCCTTGTGCTTTCAACTTTTCACCAGGAAACCATTTTTCTATGTAAGAGCAAGTGAGTTCCACAGTGGGGGAAAGCCAGGCGAGAGGAGCACGGCTTCACCTGGCTCATGTCCTGTTTCCAGTTTGCCCTGAAAACAAATTACTAAATCCAAGGGGGAAGAGCTTGGGGCGTGCCTGGTCCTCAGCCTCAGTGGGGCTGGGGCCTGTGACCTGGTATGCAGAGGGCCAGCCCCCAGGGCGGCGGGGAAGGGGCTGTGCTGCCCAGAGTGAGCCCCCAGGCACCTCCAGACTGCTGCAGCTGCCTGAGGCACCACACTTCGGTCCCTCCTCAGGTCTGGGCTGCACTCTCCGCTGGTCTGGGCTGGGCCGCCAAGCTCCAGGCAATGGAAGCAATCCACTGGGGCGCAGGAAACTTCAGCTTCACAGCCCACCCGGCCTCCGTAATCTTCCTCTCCAGGGTCTCATTTCAACGTGGCCTTTTCTGCTGCAACTCAGCTGTCCTGGGGGCCAAGTTTGGGTGTGTGAGGCCAAGGAGATGCATTGTGCTCTCGCGGAAGACAGACACAGCGAGGGAGCCCAGACACACGGACCCAGCTCACCAACCACAGCCAAACCACCAATTCTGTCCCATGGCCCTTGATGACTGGTGACAAGGGAGGGAAAGAAACATGGCCAGCTTGCCCCAGACCACAGGCAAAGACAGGTGGGGGTGGCCTGCTGGCGCGGGCTTAGGAGATGGGGCCATGGTCCAGCCTGGCACCCCTCTGTTGGGGCAGGAAGTTCCCTCTGTCTGCCATGCACAGGGGCACTCAGGAGAGCCTGGCACAGGACCTCAGGAGCTCCCAGAGCAGCCTCAGCAGCTGCAACCCCTCAACTTTGTCCAGCATCACGCCCTGGTGCCAGGGAGACAGAACGAAGAATCCCACCAGTGTGCAGGAGAGGAAGCCTACTTTAATTCTGTTCTTGAAATAATAGCAGGCGAAGATGCGTGTTTCATAATTAATTCCTCACTTCTTAGGAATTGCAGCGATTAGCTCTGTCATTCCTTCATTTTCAGGAAGAACTGTGAGTCCTGCTATTCTCACTGTGCAGCCCTCAGCTAAGTTTTCTAAAGGGAACATCACAGCGTCTTCCCTGATCTTAGCCAGGACGAAAGGTGAGGTCTAGCATGATGACCCGCGTAGCCTGCATCGCTGGACGCCCTTCCTTCCTGGTCTCTGGGCACAGGTGCGGGGGTCGTGTGCGTGCGTGCACATCCAGGTTCCTCCGGGCACAGGTGCGGGGCCGTGCACCAAGTGCCCCACAGTTCCTGTGAAGGAGTGCAGTGGCTCTGTAATTTTTGTCCTCAGCTAGGGTTTACCACAGCTTAGGCCTTTGGGGTCATTTTAAAGTAGTAAAGAAGCTTGAGAGGTAATCCCAAACCAGGTGGTCCATAAATCATTACTGGGTTCAAAGAATAATTATCGTCAGGAGAATTTATTTGCATATAATTGTAACTGTGCCCTGTGGACACTGTACATGGTTAAATCAACACCAGGAGGGTATTTTGGTTTCCAAGAACTTTAAAAATATAAGGCAGATGGCGCCAATAAAGACAAGCAATGAATGAATAAGAATTCATAACAATAAAGATCTAATGCAACGTATGATTGAATAGGGCAGCTTAGAAGCCTGGAAATTAGGAGGCTCGGTAAGATGAATTGGGTGGTGGTTTCCAAGCCTCCTACCACACTTGGAAGAGACCCCAGGGATCAGGGTGTCTCCAGAACCCAAGCCAGCTCTGCATGTCCGGCGAGTGCCTGCAGCGTGCTGGCACTGAGATAGCATTGTGGGTGGCCAATGGAAGGATGCGTTTGATGGAAGGGAGAGAGGAAACGGCCCTAATAAGGAAGGGAAAAACTCTAAGCTGGCTGGAGCTTCCAAGTCGTCCACCTGAGGACTTGGAAAAGCCGATGATCTGAGCTTGCATCCGCAAGGCTGAGGATGAGCAGGAGTGAGGGTAGCAGAGATGAGAGCTTGAGCCAAAGAGTGAGGGGCGTGACCCACCCCTTGCTTGAGCATGGTCTGTGCTGATGATGCGCTTCTCACCAACAGCAGAGCACAGTGTGTGGGGCATCCAGTCTGCAATTAGGTTAAAAAGACTGTGGCTTTTGCTTTGGGGACACCCCAGGCTCATGCTGTCCCTTGCCCTCTGCCCGTCATGAGAACACTTGGCAGCCCTAGGACAGGGTCACAGGGGGAGGACCAGGGCCTGTGGGCAGCCTGGCGAAGGGGCTCAGAAGCAGGTGTTCCCACCCCACAGGAGCCTGCAGGGGCAGGAAAGAGATCTGAGGGGAGAGGAAAATGTTTGCTATTTAAGTTGCGATGCTGGTTTCCTGGGTGTGTACATATGTTAGGCTGATTAAACTCAATACTTCAATTGCCTGCTGTTTATTGCAGTTTAGTTATATGCTAATGAGGCTGTAAAAACTGGAGAGGTGGCATTATTCGTGGACAAGAAAACGCTCAGATTAAACAGGCAGTGGGAAGATACGGTGTTCGGGGGAGGTAAGCCCAGGCGTGCAGATGCTGACCATAGACGGCATTTGTTAGGTGATGGAGAAGCTGGCATGTATTAGACCTGGCAGGGTTTGAAGATCTTCCATCTGTGTTTGGATGGCCACACTGGCTGCAGGGCTTGGAGACAGTGTTGTTGAGAATTGGCTGAGTGCAAAGGTTAAAATGTAGAGTCACTCTGGGGAGTAGAAAGTTTTGCCCTTTTTGAAGGGTAGAACATGACCTTTGACACACCCACTGTCAGCAGGGAGAAGAGGAATGAGGAGCACAGGAAAACGGGCCAGGGAGTTCATGGATGGAAACGGCATCGTGGGCAACAGCCACGCACAAAGATGGACGAGGACCCAAGAGAGAACCGGCGCTGCTGTGCACCTGCCCGTCAGTTCTCAGTGGAGAGATGCACTGTCCGAGCCTCCGTTTGTGGAAATGCTCCTCTTCCAGCCCGGCAGTTGCTCTGGCTGGGCCTGGTGAGGAATGGCCGTCATCACGGACAGTGGCCTTTCCTAGCCCTGACCCTGCAGAGCGCCTTTGGAGTGCATAGTGCTGGTAGACAGGAAGTCAGCAGATCCATGGCAGGGTCCCATCTTCACGGTGGGTGAGCCGTGTGATATTTGGGCGAGTCCCTCATGCTCTGTAAGACTCTCCACTGAGCTGGGCGTGCATGTGGTGCTCTGTGGCAGTGGCACATGGCGACTCCTGCGTGGAGTTCTCGTCTCAGCAGGGGCAATGCCTTGCACCCCAGTTTTCAAGCAGCAGCCTGAGAGTTCTGGGAGGCCTGTCTTTTCCCGTCGGTCTTTCTGTTGGCCCCACCACTCCCGTATTTCAGGCCTCACCAAGTCCTGTTAATCCTATTTCCAAAAAATGCCTGGAAGCTTCTACTCCTGACTCTGCAGCCTCCACCTTTCTCTGAGCTCTGCAGACACTTCCTCACATCAGCCCTGGATGACTCCAGGGGCCTTCAAAGGGAGCCCCTGCTTCCTGTTCCCTTCCCCTGGGATCTGCTGCCTGTGTGCTCCCAAGGGGCAGGTTCCTCCATGTGGATGGGACCATGTTCCTGCTCCCCTGAGACCCACTGCCCATGTGCGCCAAAGGGGCACGTTTTTCCGTGTGAGTGGGATCGTGAGCATCTTTCCTCAGTAGATGTTCTCTTTGCGGTGGAATGCAACCTCAGCTCCCCTGTGGCAGGCAGCTCCCCATCTCCACCCAGAGAAGACTCACGGCTGGCTGCTATTCTCACCCCTGAGGCTTCACAGTGAACATCGACTCACAGGAGGGGACCGCGTGATTCCCACGGCGTGTCCTGCTCCCTCCACGGAGCATGAGCTTGACTGTGGTATGGAGCACCGTACAGCTGCTTTAACCCTGGGAGAGAAGCATCTTTGTGAGAGTCACTGTGTCCCCAGGAAATGTTGCCCTTCTCCTGTGAAGCAGTCAGTGGACCGGGCCCAGTCCTTAAAGATGCAGAGAACCCAACAGGCCCCTCTTCTGCTCACAGCTTCACCTTATGTTATGCAAAGTCCCCACACCACCAGGGCATGTGGGCACCGGGTCATGGGCACCTGCGTTTTCCATGAGCTTGTGACTTGGGGTGCATTACCTTAGCCCGTTTCCAAGCAGCCCCAGGAGATCCGGGCTTACTGTGTTTGCTCCATGCATCATGAGGGTGCGTCGTGAGAAGGAGAAACTCACAGGTGGGTGCAAATGATATGCAGTCACAGAGGAGCCAAGAGCTTCTGGCGGGACTAATGAAAGCACCACGCCTCACCTTCGCCCCAGCCAGGCTCACGCCTCACCTTCGCTCCGGGCCAGGCTCACGCCTCACCTTAGTCCGGGCCAGGCTCACGCCTCACCTTCGCCCGGGCCAGGCTCACGCCTCACCTTCGCCCGGGCCAGGCTCACGCCTCACCTTCGCCCTGGCCAGGCTCACGCCTCACCTTCTCCTGGCCAGGCTCACGCCTCACCTTCGCCCTGGGCCAGGCTCACGCCTCACCTTTGCCCTGGCCAGGCTCACGCCTCACCTTCTCCTGGCCAGGCTCACGCCTCACCTTAGCCCTGGGCCAGGCTCACGCCTCACCTTCGCCCTGGGCCAGGCTCACGCCCATGCCTCACCTTTGCCCTGGGCTAGGCTGCTGTGCCGAAAGCTGTTTCTTCATCAGGTGGGTTTGGGGACAGACATACTAAAAATGGATCTTGAAAGAGGCACAGATGGCTTCTTGCAGTTTTTTGGGTACAAACAGATCGGTTTTTCCTCAAAGAAGATGAGTGACTACGTTGTCAGTGTCATGGTGCAAAGATGAATAAGCACCTGCAGCTGGCAAAGCTCCCAGTGACAGGGGATGACCTCACAAATGCGTTGGGAAACGTGCAGAAGAGGGTTTCATATGCAGGAGAGAAGTAGCTGGTGGATAGGTGGGCATTCATTTTTCATTTACTCATCTCTGGGGCCTGTGAGGTGACTTGCGTCTGCAATCCCAGTACTTTCAGAGGTCAAGGTGGGAGGATTGCTTAAGGCCAGGGGTTCAAGACCAGCCTGGGCAACATAGCAAGACCCCATCTCTACAAAAAAATTAAAAATTAACCATGTGTGGTGGCGTGTATCTGTAGTCCCAGCTACTCGGCTGGCTGAAGTGGGAGAATGGCTTGAGCCCAGGAGGTCAAGGCTGCAGTGAGCTATGATCCTGCCATTGCACTTCAGCCTGGACCACAGAGCAAGATCCTGTCTCTAAAAAGTCACCATCGTCATAAAATGAATCTCCTACCATCCATCCTTCTTTCTGAACTGTGTCTGGTCAGTTTCCTCCCAGGGTCTCCTGCTCCTGGCTGTAGCTTGGTGTAAACATTAAAGAAAGAGGAAAGAATCACAAAAAGTGGCTCAACAGTCCAAGACAAGTTTATTTTGGAGAATAATCCTGAGAGGGCCTTCTAGCTGATCTCGGTCAGGAGCGTTCTCTCTTACAGACTAAGAATACTTAAGGGTTTAGAAAGCAGGGGGCTTATCACAGGCTTGAATGTTTCTGTGTGAGGGAAAGTTTATTGTGGGGTTGGGATGCCTCTAGTCAGAGGGGAGTTTATCTTAGTGTTGCAATGTTTCTGGTTATGCTGACATTAGCTGTTAGGCTGATGTTTGGGGGCAGATTTAGGTGTTTTTTTAGTCAAGAGGAACTTAAAATGGCAGTGTGTGTCCGGGATGGCAATGCCCTGCTCCTGCTGTAGCTTGGAGGGCAGTGGCTCCAGTGCCTGCCCTCCTCCAACAGAACACGAGCACCGGGAGCTCATTCTGCAGATTCTTTTTGTCACCACCTGTATGGTCTCGGTGGTCACAGCCCAGGTTCAGCAGCAAGGTGCTGTCCCTGTTCTTTTAATTTTGAGCAAGCATATGAGGACAGAGCGCCTGGCAGATGCCCATCCCCCATGGGCACCGCCCTGGGACTGTCACCATGAGACCCACCCTGGGCATCAGCTCTGGCTCTCGGCTCCAGGGTCCGCCCTTGCCCAGCCCTCCCCTCTATTGCATGACCAGG
The DNA here is from genome assembly GCF_003255815.1 of Theropithecus gelada. Lineage (NCBI taxonomy): Eukaryota > Metazoa > Chordata > Mammalia > Primates > Cercopithecidae > Theropithecus > Theropithecus gelada. Next base: position 121,799,074 of record NC_037671.1, on the reverse strand, counting down.
AAAACCCTCACTTTGGGGACAACCAGGAACCCTAATACAGAACCACAAGGTTAACCGTTTGGACGAGGAAGAGCTGGGACTTTAGGAACAATGACTGCCAGGCCCTGTCCTAAAGGGAGAGTGGAGTCTGTGGAGGAGCCTGAGGTGGCCCCAGGGACTCAGGAACCTGCGGCCGAGAGCCAGAAAGCACAGCTCACACAGGTAACCTTGGGACCTGCACAGTCAGCAGGGAGAGGGCTGAGCATCCTGGGGCACACTCCGTTTTAGAGGCCCCAAGTTTGTTCTGTTTTCTGTTGAGCCAGAAAGAGGAGATTGTGTTGCAGTCCCTTGGTGGGTTTCAGGCCTGTTTCTGAGTTACTGATTTCTGTGCCAAATGAGTCTCTTTGCTCACCTGTCAAAGGCAGACCTTGTCCGCTGGTCTGTTCTTTTTTTTTTTTTTTTCTCTTTTTAGCCTCTGGGGAATTCTCCCCATAAATCATGTTTCCCTGCTACTGAGCAGTTGAAATGAGAAACCATAGCTGGCGCTGCACCTGCAGAGTAGCCAAGGGCACCTGGCCAGGGCGTCAGCCACAGCGTCAGTGGTGGAGCTGGCCCAGCAATGCTGCCCTCCCTGGCAATTCCTCTGTCTACCTCTTTCTGTCGAAGCCCCTCTGTCTTCCCCACTGCTCTCACAGCCTTCTCTGGACCTGGGCTGCACGCTGTCTCCTCCTTGCCCGTTTCCTCTTCTCCCTTCCAAGCATCCCAAGGTCAAGGGCGTGGGGCCACCATATGGGTCTCAGGAACCGTGGCCAGTCCAGGTGAGAGGCTTCCAGAGGCGGAAAGGCTGTGGCTGTGGCAGTGTGTGTGCCCCTGGGTGCAGGCTCCCCCAGCATGTCCCCATCCCACACAGACCCTGTCCCACACGGCCTCGTCAGGATGAACTGTGTCTCAAGGGACTGGTTTTCCTAGGACGGAAGATGCCATCAGTGAGAGGTAGAAGGAGGCTAGGCTGTGGCCTGGCTGTGCTGGTCAGTTGGTTCCTGGGCCCAGGGGGAGCGCTTGGCAAGTCATCGGGCTCTTGCCCTCCTTATGGGAAGATGTTTAGGGGAGGGAAGAGCACACCTAAAAACAGACACGTCATTAGCCCCAGATCTCCCTGGTGAGCACTTCTGTGGTAACCCGGATCCCCCAACACAACCTGTCTGTCACAGACGTACATTCTGAAAAGAAGCACCTGGTCTAGACCCTGGATCACTCAACAGAAAACAGTGTCATGAGCTCTGCACCTTCCAACAAGAAGCATCTCCCATAGCCCTGGATCCACCAAGAGACCGTCATCAGCCTTGGATATCCCAGAAGGAACCCAAGGTCTTCTAGCAAGAAACACCTATATAGCCCTAAGTCCCTGAACAAGAAATGCCTGTCGTTAGCCCCGAAACCCAAGAAGAAACACCTCAGGCCACTGGGTCCCCCGGTGAGAGACGCCTGTCACCGCCCTGGCTCCCCCGAGGAAGAAAATGCCTGTTCTTAGCTGCTGGATCAGAGGGTAGTTTTGGCAAATACTGCTCCATGGGTCCTGGGCCTCCTGGTGCCTGCAGAGTTAGGAGGGCCAGTTCCCACAGCCGCACCCAGTTTATTGCTCCCAGCCATGTGCGGCCTCACCCAGATGGCTGCCAGGATGCGCGCGGCGCAGCCCGGGGCTGTCCCTCTGATCCGGAGCCTGGGTGGTCAGTGGGTTTCCCAGGCAGTGCCGTGGCCTGGGGCCAGGACGGAGCTGTGAGGGGCAGGCTTGCTGGGCTGCGGAGGGAGCGGCCAGCATGGGGGCAGGCTCAGGTCTGAATCGTAGGCACCTATGCATGGCTGCTGGGGCACCAGCGTCCCTGATGTCTGTGCTGTGGGGGTGCGAGCACTGGCTTGAGGCAGGGCCTGGGGCGGTGGCGCTGGAACCCATGTGGTAGGGCCTGAAAGCACTCAGAGCAGCTCCTAAGTAGCAGCAACTTTGATTCCAGGTCATCCCTGCTTGGCCAGCCACTGGGGCACAGGAGCTTGCAAGCTGCAGCCCTCGGGCACAGGGCCGTGGCAGTGGGCCGTTTAGGGACCGCCAGATACCCTGGGGGCCGGTGACAGGGGACTTGCCTCACTGCTCACCACGGAGCCCCGGCAACCCCAGGAGTATGCGTCCTTGGCCCCAGTTCCGAACTGGGCTTGGGCAGCGGAGGGGCAAGGACTGGCCTGTGCTCCCCACACCCGCGGAAGTCATCTCGCCCAGTGCCTGCCTGCCCAGAGGTACATCCGTCCTGGGGCCTGGAGCCCCGGGAGCCCTGCATACGTGTCCGCAGGGTGCTGTTGACCCCGGCACATGCCCCGGGTTGCTGTGGGGGCTGAGCCTCCTTGATTTTCAGACTGCGTCTGAAGAGAATAGGCCATCCCAGGAGGAGTCACCTAGACTGCTTGCCTGCCCCTCAGGACCCAACCTCCAGGCCAGGATCCTGGCCTCTGTCCACTCTGACAGCCTTGCCCACCCAGCCTTTGTGCCTGGGCTCAGGGCACTCCCAGATCCCGGCATTCCCACTGCACCGGGGGCCTTGCCCTCCCTAGACTAGGGCTCCTTGGCTTTTCCTTGGGCCCCGCCATGTCTCTCCACCGTGTATCTCTCCACTGTCTCTCTGCCGTGCCTCCATCATGCCCGCAGTGCCTGCAAGTGCCCTTTGAATCATTGATTTGGTGCAGCTTGAAGCCTCCCGGGACACTGAAGCCCCTGCCTGCTCCTGAGGGATGACAGACCTCACTGGCTTCCTGCAGAGCTCAGCGCCCGGGTCCTGGTTATCACTGGCCTTGGTTGAGACCCCTTGTCTAGGTCATGATTTCTTTCGAGGTTTAGTGCAACCATGTGTCAGCGCCGAGGAAAATGATGATCAGATAGTGAATGAGACAAGGACGCAACCATGAAGACGAAGGCAACGTTTGCGGGACTCAGGGCTCCATGTCACATATGCCACGTCTCACCTCATCTACCCCCAGAAGAGCTCAGCCTGGAGGGAAGTGCCTTGGATTCACTGGCCTTGTAGGTGGGTAATAGCCCTAGTGTTGCTTGGAGCCCCCAGGTACCTCAGCCTTGGTCTGGGTCACCCAGGAACCCAATGGGTGCTCTCCCCTGCCCACTGCCTTCCCTACCCCAAACAGACTTTCTTCAAGCGATTGCTGGGCCATGTCCTAGGTCTGGGGCGTTCTGCGAAGCAACTGCTTATCTCAGAGACTCCGCATAGCACTGCTGTGAAGTGAGGTCTCCCTTGTCATGGTTTACAGATAAGCACCTAGTCCAGGGGCCAACAGTCTGACCTAGGCAGTCGGGGGAGGCTAAGATCCTCAGGGAAGACTGTACCGACACACAACCAGCTCTCCCCACTCCATTCCCAGACCCTGGGCTGCAGAAGGGGTGCTCTGGGCCTTCTCCCCACTGTCTTTGGCACGTAGCTTGTTTTATGTGGAAATGAGAGAATGACCTGAAAGTGCCGCCCACAGGTCAGTGGGCACCATGGGAAAGGGCTGCCTCCACCCTGGGCTGTGGGTGTCCGTCCTCAAAGCTTATTTCAATAAGAAAGAAAGATGAATGCAGGGTGTCCTGCCCTCTGGAAAAAAATTGCTGTTTTTAATTATGAGACAATGAGTACGTGCATTTGGAGAAGAACACAGTGCCTGGGGCCTTCTGAGGATAATTAGCTTCTGGTGACCACACACAAGCCTCTGGGCCCATGAAAAACACTCCACCACTGGACTTGCATCTTAGGCCTTAGAGAGGCACAGTGGGGAAGACAGGTGAGCCATCCAAGTCTGCACACTCGGGATCTGCACTCACCAGTGACCCTGGGACAGCGGGAGCAGGTGCCTCACCCATCCAGGCTGGGGCCAGGAGGACAGTGCTGTTCTGGACACAACTGTGTGTGCAGCAGGTGAGGTCACCCAAACATCAGAGCAATCTCAGGCAGCAGGGGGCCAGACACAAGCACAAGAGACCAGGGCTCCGGCTGTGGCCCACGGCAGGCTGCCTGCGCCCATGTCACTGTGGAGGGCGGGTGTGCCCATGTCACTGTGGAGGGTGGCTGCACCCATGTCACTGTGGAGGGTGTGTGTGCCCATGTCACTGTAGAGGGTGAGTGTGCCCATGTCACTGTGGAGGGTGTGTGTGCCCATGTCACTGTGGAGAGTGTGTGTGCCCATGTCACTGTGGAGGGTGGCTGTGCCCATGTCACTGCGGAGGGTGAGTGTGCCCATGTCACTGTGGAGGGTGTGTATGCCCATGTCACTGAGGAGGGTGTGTGTGCCCATGTCACTGCGGAGGGTGTGTATGCCCATGTCACTGAGGAGGGTGAGTGTGCCCATGTCACTGTGGAGGGTGTGTGTGCCCATGTCACTGTGGAGGGTGGCTGTGCTCCTGTCACTGTGGAGGGTGGCTGCGCCCATTTCACTGAGGAGGGTGTGTGTGCCCATGTCACTGCAGAGGGTGGCTGCGCCCATGTCACTGTGGAGGGTGGCTGTGCCCATGTCACTGTGGAGGGTGTGTGTGCCCATGTTACTGCAGAGGGTGGCTGTGCCCATGTCACTGCGGAGGGCGTGTGTGCCCATGTCACTGTGGAGGGTGGGTGTGCCCATGAGACTCCAGAGAGTCGATGCACCCTGTGTGACTGCCAAGAATGTGTGCCCATGTGCCTGTGTATAGTGGGTGTGACCATGTTACTGTTCAGAGTAACTGCGTCCAGTAGGAAGGTATAGGATGGCTGTGCCCATGTCACTGTGAGGAGTAGATATGACCACATAACAAGTGTTACTGTTTAGAATGGGTGTGCACCCATGTGGGTGTGTGAGTGTGCACAGTACCACTGTGTGGAGTGGGTGCGCTACCATGAGGGTGTGCACAGTGTCACTTGTGATGGGTGTGCTACCATGATGGTGTGCGTGGTGTCACTGTGTGCTGCCATGAGGGTGTGCATAGTGTCACTGTGGTGGGTGCACTACCATGAGGATGTGCACGGTGCCACCGCATGTGGTGGGTGTGCTACCATGAGGGTGCGCACAGTGTGCGCCAGTGTGTGCCACCATGAGGGTGTGCGTGGTGTCACTGTGTGCTGCCACGAGGGTGTGCGCGGTGCCACTGTGGTGGGTGCACTACCATGAGGGCATGCAGTGTCGCTGTGTGGTAGGTGTGCTACCATGAGGGTGTGCGTGACGTCACTGTGCGTGGTGGGTGTGCTACCATGAGGATGTGTACCGTGTCACTGTGTGTCGTGTGCTACCATGAGGGTGTCCACAGTGTCTGTGTGTTGTGGGTGTGCTACCATGAGGGTGTGCACAGTGTCACTGTGTGGGGTGCACACCCTCCTCTTTTGCATGCATATTTTCCCTTGTCCTTTTATCACTGTTGTCCGTGTTTTCACCCCAGGAGGTTTATGTGGAGTGCTCCACATCTACACAACCTGTTTACCCACAGTGTGGGATCGCCCACTGTGTGGACACTGAAGGGGTCTTACCCAGCCAAGTGGGTGAAGTGGACTCTTATGTGGTTGTGCAACACCTCCCACCGTTTCTCCTCGACATCTGTGCGCTCTCTGGACAACTTTTCTTTGTTCTATTGCACCTGTATGTCTTGTTCTTATTTTCAAGGCATGGAACGCTGGCGCCTGGCTGTTTTGAAATGGTTTTGTCTGCTACTTAAATTGTCTTTAACGAATTCACTGTCCATGGTTAAATATTGAGTCACAGCCGAGGAAACACTTCCTCCTCCCAGTTACCTTTCCATATTGGTCAGGTCAAGGAGAAAATCTGTCTCTGTTGAGATGTGGTTTATCTGCTTCACAGCGTTTAACAGAGGGATGACTGTGGCCATCACATCCTACTAATGATTTGCAACTGTTTTTATAGATTTACTTTCTATTAGTGAAAATGTCTGTTGAACCTTCTTGTTTGTTATGCTATAAAGGTAATGCTTTATATGCATTATTCGTGTATAACAATGTGCTGTGGGATTAAAACTGAATGTACATCATCTCACAGCAGATGGGACAGATGTGACAGCGTCATGTTTGCATGTAGACAAGGCATTCCTGCAAGCCTCAGGTGTCTGGGCTGGCCTGCTCGGCCATCTCTGAGGACGCATTGTTCCACCCACTCCCTTCATCCACCTCTTGCCCTGCAAGCCTCTGCCAGCACAGGGGGCTTCTCTTGGTCTTCTCGAGGATGTGAGGGATGTCACCAGTCACCATCCCCTGTAGTGCTATGGCCCTGGGTGCCAGGGTGGGGAGTAGGAAGTGGAAACAGAAGATGATGACAAGAGGAACAGTCATGGTGGTATCTGAAGACATCCATCTGGCAACTTTGCTCAACCCCAGCAGGCAGAAACCTTGGCTGCTGTCAAAGCACAAAAACAAACGACTCTGGAACCAAAGGCTTGCTATTGGGAAAATCTGTGGTGGATAGGGCCCTGTAGCTCTTGAAGGACAGAAGGAGCCCAGGTCTCTGCCTGACTCCTCTCCCACATCGAGGATTCTGGACCTGGGGTGAGGGAAGGAGGACAAGCTGGGGAGCAGCCGGTGACTCAGAAAGGAGCCAGAGCCGAGGGGCAGCACCCAAGGCCACGCCTGCCCCTCAGTTGAGGTTGCGAGCATTCTGCAGACCTGGGGCCTGCAGTTCCCCAGCACCTGTGCCTATCACTTAGGAGAAGCCGGTCTCAGTCCCCATGGGATTGCCCTAAGCATGTGGTCGTCCTGGAGCTGACATTTCTGAGGTATGTGCTCAGAGACTCTTCAGCCTCCTTTGGTGCCCACGGGGCCTGCCCAGACAGCATGCTTCTCCTCAGGGCAGGGTGGATGCCTGGTCGGCCCCCAGCCTTCGGTGTACGTGAGCAGAGGCACCGCTTTCCAGGCCCAGGGGAAGAGAGAGCACAGTAGACTCAGCTGTCACTCACATGCCGCTTTTATCTAGTTGGGTTTTACTGCAAATACCCTCTCATGGACCCCGGGTTCTCACATGCACACAGGAGGGTACACACTCTGCCCCTGGGTTGTCGCATGGACACAGGAGGGTGTACACTCTGCCCCCAGGTTCACACATGCACACAGGAGGGTGCACACTCCAGATTGCAGTGACGTTCTGCACCCAACACATATTTTTGAGCATCTTCATGCTGGGATCCTTTTCTGGGTCACTTTCATAAACACCTTTTCCTAGGACTAGCAGAGCCTATCCATCAACCCTGGGCCATTTCCCTTCCTTCCTGCTCACCCTTCATTCCAGCCTGGATGTGCATGTAAATAATTTTAAGCTAAAAGAGAACAGTGAGTTGTGCCCGTGCACCCTCCACAGCTCAGTCGACAGCGAGAGGGCGGTGTGGTCTTCAGGGGGATCTCAGAGCCCATCCGATGTCATCAGAAGCTCCGCAGTGAAAGACCTTCCTGCAGGGCCCAGAGACCGGAGCCTTCCAGGAGTCCGTGCTCAGTGTGGCTTCCATACCCAAAACCTGTCCCGGGAGGCCCTGCTGCCACAGAGGGAGGACAGGTCCCCAGCTGAAGACAGCAGCACCTCGACTCAGGAGGGCCTCCCTGCTTCTCCACTGGTTCCACTGACAAGGGGAATATCCACTTTGCCCTGCACAACCCCATGCTCTGAAAAATAGGGCATGGTGCCGGGAAGCCAGCCGTGCCCCAGCGTGATTTTTATCTAGCGGAGGAAGTGAATAAGCAAGTGTGAATTATGGTGCCGAGTGAGAAAGTGCCCACAGCAATGCCTGAACCAGGTGCTATGGAAACGGGAGGAAGAACCGGCGGGCTCAGGGGCCGGGGGGCAGTCTCAGTGATCTCCTCCCTCCTTCTCCCTGGTCATGCTTCTTCCCTAGGGGACTTTATCCTTTTCCTTTCACTGTGCTGATTGCATGAGCAAATGTTTCCTTCAGAAAAGGAAGACACCGGCTGTGGTGTTTGGGGTGTGGTAGTGTCGGGCAGGGAACATGTCAGCTTCTGAATCGGCCAATGACTTCATCTCAGCTCATCCCTGCCGTGGACTCAGGGCTCAGGAGTCAGGAGCGAGGTGCCTTTGGGTGGTGGTTACGGTAAATCGGCTGTCATGTCCTCCAGCATGCAGATCGGAAGCATCTGATTAACACGAGTGTGACTAGGACCTCCCAGGTCTCCTCCCTCTCTCCCTCCTCCTTTCTTTCATTTAGTCAACGTTTTAAAAATTCATACTATGGGTCCGGCACGGTGGCTGACGCCTTCAATCCCAGCACTTTGGGAGGCCGAGGCGGGTGGATCACGAGGTCAGGAGATCAAGACCATCCTGGCTAACATGGTGAAACCCCGTCTCTTCTAAATATACAAAAAATTAGCCAGGCATGGTGGCAGGCACCTGTAGACCCAGCTACTCAAGAGGCTGAGGCAGGAGAATGGCGTGAACCCGGGAGGTGGAGCTTGCAGTGAGCAGAGATCACGCCACTGTACTCTGGGCAACAGAGCGAGACTCTGCCTCAAAAAAAAAAAAAAAAAAAAAAATCATACTATGTGACAGGCTGTGTTGCAGGACCCAGTGATCAGCAAGAAAGATGAACTGGAAGGAGTGCCCAGCCTCTCAGGCTCCCTGGCTGCAGGGAGGCAGGCACGTGCCCCGTGATTGCAGCCGGACTGAGTGACAGACTGCACACGCCAGGTGGGAGGTGACACCACAGTGTGCTCTGAAGAGCCTGGGGTGGAGAGAAGAAGGGGCAGAGAGTTTCAGAAAGAAGACCAGAAGGACGTGCAATGTGCAAAGAACGGGGCAAATGAAATACTGGAGTTAGAGATGTGGACTCGCACCTTTCCTTGTAGGAGTCATTCTGTTCAGGCGGCTGATGGAGGTGGGCAGAGGAGGTGGCCAGGGTTGGGGGACCTGAGTGTTTGGACTTCCTGGCTTGGGAAACCACAGGGCGGTTTCAGCAGAGATGAAACATGAGAGTCTGCATTTTAGCGGGCTTAATGTGGAACAGGACCCAAGCAGAAGGGGCAGCCAACACAGGGAGCCGTGCCTTCCCTGGCACAGCTGCGCCCCAGCCGTACCTGCCACAGGGCGCCCCAAATGGTGCTCGTTGTGGATGGGACTTGGGTGTTATAAGCAGGGGCATTTGGGGCTCCCCGGTGCCTGCAGCATGAAGGCACCTTCTTTGGGCCTGTAACACATCCTCCGCCCCCCATGGAGATCCAGCCTCCACAGCAGAGTCCATGAGAGTCCCGAGTGCCCGGCCCTGGCCCAGCTGCACCCAGAGCACCTTAACAGAAGTGGGAACTCAGTGAATAGTCACTGGATAAATAACTGTGTGTCTGACATAACCCTGTTCTTCACGTTCATTAGAGCTGAGATGGCGGAGGAAAAACCTGGCATAGAGTAATTACAGTTGAATACACAAAGTAGCTTTCCCTCCAGGAACTCCCTTGCCTTACTCTTACTATTAAAGGATTAATCCACTCCTACTTATTAAAAGTACTTTTTTGAGAGGTATCAAGTTTCAGTTAATTAATGGAAACTTAAATTTAGGAAGAATAAGTAAACTTCTTTGTGAAATAGTATTTCCATCGAACTACTGCTAGATCCCCTTGGCTGGTGGGTCTTTAGGGAAAACCATGTGAAAGAAAACCCTATGAAACCTCACAGGTTAGGCGGCCCCGAGCACCTCTGAGCAGGTGCATGGCAGCGGGACCTGCCACTCTCACTCTGAGCCCCTGAGATCCCCGCGGGCGGCGACCCCGGAGCATCTCTGAGCAGGTGGGTGGCAGTGGGACCGCCACTCCCACTCTTAGCCCCTGGGATCCCCGTGGGAATGAAGGGAGGGTGGTTGTGTGGCGTGTGGCCTGTTGGCCCAGAATGTGGCCCCCGCGAGTCGGGATTGCAGAACACACAGCTGGGCAGCCTGCCCTGAGCCTTCCACTATTCCCGTTGTTCATCAGATCTAAACATGTCAAAACAAGGCCTTCTGGCTGCCTCTTACTCACAAGGAAGTGACTGACATACTTTCCAGATCGCAAATGATGCACGTGCTTCCCCATGTCTTCATGTGTGCAGCATGCGGAAGGCAGCTGGGCTTGGACGGCAGCTCTGTGCTGCAGCGTGGGCTGTGGGAGCAAGTGGCTCTGGATGGGAATGTCCCGCGTGTTGGCTCCTCCGCTGTTTCCTGTGGGCCCGGGGCTGTCCTGCCAGGGTTCTGAGGTCACTGGTGTCACACCATCAGCCTCCGAGTCAGGGCCTCCGTGGGAACGCTCAGCACCACGCTGGGCTCCGAGACATGACTGCATAGACCCTGGCTCACACTACACATGGAACTAGAGTTTAGTCATCTTAAACTGCCAAACACACAAACTGCCAAACTGTCAACCTAGTAAAGAAGCCCCTTGGGGAGGCGGCGATCTCTGGGTACAAGCAGAGCCTAGATGCATTTTCAGCCGGAGGGCACGCAGGTGCACAAAGACTCCTGGGATCCAGGCAGAGGATAAGCGTCACCTTTACAGGCCCCACGGCAGGCTCCTAGGATAATTTAAACACCAGCAAGGACAGTAGCTACCGGGATTAAACATGAGGAAATGTTGAGATCAGTGGGTTCACAATATACTAAAATTATAATTGATACCTTTTGATCACTGCTATGTGATAATCTGAACAAGTCAATATTGACAAAGCACCATTAATAAATATAATTAATGCAAATAGGTGATTGTAAAACATAAATGTGTTAGAAGGGACTTCTGTAAGTAATTTATCCTATAAAAGAAATCTTCAAATCACATACACACACATATATATGGTTATTCTTGCAGGATGACAGTGAATCAAATTTTTTTTAAAAACAGGTAAATAAAGAAACAGGATCTAACATTAATCTGGTCTGTTTTAGATGAACTATACCAGTAATAAGGTACAAATGAGGGAAAGGATCTCTTTAGATGTCTTCCAGCTGCTAAGCGGGGAACGATGGCATGAGAATACTGCCCTTTTGCAGCTCCTAATCAATGAATCAAAGCAATGTCATCAATGGCAGATTATACCCCACAAAAAGGTAGACCCGCAAGCCAGGGTGAATGATCAAACCTGGATCTGACACAGCGTCCAGAGGCAGCTACCAGCTACAGAAAGCACCGACTGCAGAGTGCTTGACGGAATGATGCCCAGACCCAGCCAGCACAGTCCTCGGGGTGGGAGGCTCTGTAGGACAGACGGCTGTTTCCTCGGCAGGTAAATCACACGGAAAGGGGGAGACGGAAGAACCCCAGCATCCCACCGCGGGGTCCAGACGCACGCAGACTGTGATTCCAACACGCTGCAGTTAACGGTGGGTGCTCACGAGTAACGAGGGCCTGTGAAACCTGACTGTGAATTGGACGGTTTGATTGATTGGATGGAATCATTGATAAACTTTTTAAACATGACAATGCGATTGTGGCTATGGTTTGCTAAACAGAAGTTATCTTTTTAGACATGTAGGGGGTTATCTATGGAAAAACTAATGTGAGGTGTGGGACTTACCTAGTGTCACGGGAGAGCTGGGGACTTTCTCTTCGCTGAGCCTTACTTTCCGGGTGTCCTCAGAAAGGCTGCGTCTTTAGTCTGGCAGGCGATATTCTACATACATTCTGAGCCCCTTGCCTGGATTGGTGCTTGCTGGAACCAGATGGGTTCACTATACTATGCTTCCTATTTAAAAGTTCTGAAATGCAATAGAAAAAAATAGGAGAATATGTTTGTAACTGGGAGGTGGACAAACTTCCTTAGCAATGCAAGAAACTCTGAAGCCCCCAAATAACAAAACTTTTCTATGACAAAATCTGCCATAAAGAAAAGGGAAGGGGAGCCTGGAAGAAGATATTCACAGCATACAACCCAAGATAGCCGCCCACACGGCATGGAAGCCCACAAAATGGAAAGACGAGGAGACTCGGGACTCAGGGGAAATATGAATACAACAACTCAAATGGCCAGCCTCACTTGTCCTGGGAAATGCCTAGTTAGAAAGGCAGTAGAATGCATCTCACCCATGAGGCTGGCGGAAGGGAGCAGGGTGGACGGGGTGCTGGCACTCTGATGGTGAAGCAGAAGCTGGTAACATCTTTCAGAAGGAAACACAGCCACATTGATTCACGTGGAAATGCACTCATTCTAACTGAACAATTCAGTTCCCAGGAATCAGCTCTAAAAGCCTCTTGCCCACTGACAGCTTCATATTGTGCAAGCTCGGTACTCTGCGGTTTCCATTTGTGGTGTTTGGAACTGCATCAGCTTTGCTCACTCGGAACTGGATTTAGCCAAATGCTCTTCCCTGCCTTGTTCTGAGCGGTGGGAGCCACACACGACGTTTAACATTTGAGGAGACTGGGAAGCAGAAGTGAGGCAGCCCCCACACACCCAAAGCAAGCAGCTCCCGCAAACGCACCTGCCCCGCTGCGGTGGGCAGCAGGACGGTCCCCACATGACCCTCAGCTAGCAGCCACAGGGGCTTCCCGCAGGACCCATGTCACTGAGCCTGGAGGGGCTCAGCGTCCTCACTGCTCACTGAGGCTGGAAGGGCTCAGGGTTCTCACTGTTCACTGAGGCTGGAGGGGCTCAGGGTCCTCATTGCTCACTGAGCCTGGAGGTGGCTCAGGGTCCTCACTGCTCACTGAGGCTGGAGGGGCTCAGGGTCCTCACTGCTCACTGAGGCTGAAGGGGCCTCAGGGTCCTCACTGTTCAGTGAGGCTGGAGGGGGCTCAGGGTCCTCACTGCTCACTGGGGCTGGAGGGGGCTCAGGGTCCTCACTGCTCACTGAGGCTGGAGGGGGCGAGGGGGCTCAGGGTCCTCACTGCGGGGGCTTCCTGCAGGTCCCATGTTACTGAACCTGGAGAGGGCTCAGGGTCCTCACTGCCTGCTTTGCCTTGCATTCCTTCTGGGCACGGCCCTGCTGGCCTCCAGCCTGTTTCTCAGGCTCTGCTTCAGAACAGGTGAACTTCTCTAATATTGCCCTTGAAGTTGGATGTGCAAGCCTGTTCCATCCTTGTGTCTGATGAGAAGAAGGTGTGAGTTTCCTCATGGAGAGCCTGCTGGCTTAGAAGAGATACTCACCTGGGAATCTAGCACTGGGGTGCTTTAGTCTGAGCTGTAGACGTTCTCATTTGAGTCACTGGCCAGCACTGAAACACGGGTTCATTTCAGATCAAACCTGGATTTCTTGCTTCTCTTGGAAAAGTTTGGCCACGTTGGGGCCAAACTCCCACATAGGAATAACCTCATGTATTCAGGGTGTAGCCATTGACACCGCACACACAGGTGTCTGCGGGGGCTGTGGTGCCTCCCACCTCCATGGGGTCCATGCTCAGGCCCAAGGCAGAGCCCCCACTAGTGATGGGCAGGGCAGATGGAGGCTCCTGGCGAGATTCCTGTGAGACACAGGGAAGGACATGGGAAGGAAAGGAGGGAGGGGGGAGAGACAGAGAGAGAGAGAAACATTGGGACGTTCTCCCCTCATCCCGGGCACACACAGGGTTTTCTGTGTGTCTATAACGTGCTGTGTGTGATGGTGATGACCAAGGGTTGGCAACTCACCTTTCTCAGATGGCTGTGAGAGTGGCCTCCCTCCGACAGAGTCCCAGCTGCTCTTTAAAGCCTTAGTCACCCCAGAGTCACTCAGAGTGGACAGTGCACAGAGTAGCACATGAGGGCACACAGAATTCTAGGGGCAGCGAGTGCCCCAGGGCCAGAGGCAGTGGCACAGACAATCTTCCCACGCATGCAGGAAGCCCAAGACACACAGAGACAGCCCCACCACATACAGACAACCCATCACACACAGACAGCCCATCACACACACAGATAGACAGACAGCCCATCACACACACAGATAGACAGACAGCCCATCACTCACACAGATAGACAGACAGCCCATCACTCACACAGATAGACAGACAGCCCATCACAAACACAGATAGACAGACACACACACATAGACAGACACAAACACAGACAGTCCCACCGTACACAGACAGTCCCACCGTACACAGACAGTCCATCACACACACAGATAGACACACACACATAGACAGACACACACACAGTCTGACCACACAGACAGTTACCATACACAGACAGTCCCACTGTACACAGACAGTCCCACCGTACACAGACAGTTCATTACACACACAGATAGACACACACAGATAGACAGATACACGCACAGTCTGACCACACAGTCTGACCAGTCCCACCATACACAGATAGTCCCACCATACACAGACAGTCCCACTGTACACAGACAGTCCATTACACACACAGATAGACAGACACACACACAGATAGACAGACACACACACAGATAGACAGACACACACACAGACAGTCCCACTACACAGACAGTTCCACCACACACAGACAGTCCCACCACACACAGTCCCACCGTACACGGACAGCCCATCACACACACAGAGAAGCTACCCCATCACACACACACACACACACACACACACGCACACTCACTGTGTTCCCACTTGGAATATGTGGACTCAGGACCCTGCTCTGCCCCTGGAGACTGGGAGACTCTCTGGTCTCTGAGCATGAGCTGTGCCTGGATAGAGGCCACAGCTGATGAGTCGTGTCCGTCTCTGCTACAGCCATCAGCTGTGGCGGGAGGTGAATCCGTGATCCACAAGGTCACAGCCGCATGTGCTCAGGGTTCTGCTGTCCTCTCCCTTGGAAAGGGAGCCCTCCCCACCACACAGTCATCACTCACAGGCCCTGGTGCAGATGGCCAGCCCGACCGGCCCAGGGGAGCGCCTCCACCGGATGGAGCCCGACCAGTGGCCTCCGAGCCCAGGAGGAACTTGGGTGACAGGCCGCAGCTGCACCGGTGCAGTGGGGAGGGCCAGCCCTGCAGAAGCCAACGGGCGGGACAGAGGTTCGGGGCTGCTGGGGGACTCAGTCCGAGGACAGCCTTCAGAAAGCCCCTCGCAAAGGCCTTCCTCCAGAGTCCCCTTGAGCCTTGCTGTCTCTGTGATCCTGTGTGTGGCACATGGGGTTTCTGTGTCACCCACATTTCCCCAGAAACCCTTGCTCTCCCTATACAGGGACCCTGATCTGTGAGGTGGAGAGGACCCCACGTCTCCCAAGCAGCCCCAGCCACGCTGAGAATGCGTTTGGAGTTCTGGGCCCTCCTCACAGCCAGGTCATGCTTTCGTTTTGGGGAGGACTGAGACATGCAAAGCTGGAAAAGTGTTTTCGGAGCAGCCAGGAACCCCTGGAGCCTTCCAGGCCTTTGCAGGGCTCTGGGGCCCTGAGGGAGCGTCAGGGTGGAGGATGGGTCTCCTCACTCCAGGCTCGGCTCCAGTCCCTGTGAAATCAGCCAATGGGAAAGGATCTCCCCAGTTCTGTCCCTTGGACCTGCAGGGATTCCTCCAAGTCCCTTGTCTCTAGTGGGCCTGCAAGACCGTGTGGAAATTCAGGAAGTCCCATGTACGTGAGGCCTGTGCCTGCACCAGGCCCCAGCTGGGTTCCAGGGTGGCAGCAGCTGAGGCTGTCGAGGTCACGATGTCTGGGCCCCAGAGACAGTGTGTGGGGCACGTCGTGACACGTCGAGGTGGAAGCAGCCCGTGGGGGCCAAGCGAGGCGAGGTGAGGTGGGTGGGGTTCCAGGCAGGGCCTCGTGCTCAGGGAACTGTGGGCTTGGGGGACACGCTCAGCCATGCCAGGGTCACTCACAGCCACAGGTGGAGAGGCCAGGAGAGACCCCTGCCCTGTGGTCCCAGAGATGAGACCTTGAGGCTCCCTCCCCGTGGACTTCAAGTCCACACTCACATTGGCAGAACTGGGGGACGCAGCTACTGACCTGCAACCCCCCAAAGCCTCAGGAACCCTGCAGCCTGTGGCCCTGCTGGAAGGGCCTCAGGTGCCCTCAGCAAGGCAGGAATGGCCTCCACAGCTGTGCTCTGTGGCCCCGAGGTGGGAACTCAGCAAGAAATGGCTTTGGCTTTGGCTGGGTTCTGGACGTGGTCACCTGTTGGAACATAAAGTGCTTTCGAGTGGCCGGCGTGGCCCATGCTACTCAGGACAGAGTCAGGTCAGGTCAGCCGGGATAGGCACGTTGAGCCGTTGCCGCCATGGGTCTCTTCCGGGAAGGACACCGGAACTGTGGTTTGCTATGGAGGGCTCAGGGGAGCGGAGTCCAGCTGACTGGCCCCTAGCAGTAAGAATCCTGTCATTCAGGATCTTTGAAAATCTCTCCTGAGGGCCCAGTTAATAGGACGGGGTGGGGGAACTCCTGGGATGTTCCAAACTCAGTGCCCTGGAGGCCACTCTCTGGAGACAGTGCCTGAGCTGATGGGACCACAGCAAGCAGAACAATGCTGACCCAGGGTTAGAGGCAGACGCCATAGAATCAGACTTGCAGGCAGCCCTGGTGGAAGCACGAATGGCCTGTCATGCAGAGCACGTGCAATGATGGAAGACCACAAGGAAAAACCACAAGGGCACCTGAGGAAGGGCCGCAAGGTCACTCCAGGGGAGACCCCAAGGTCACTGTAGAGGAGATCGCAAGAGGACACCACGAGGTCACTCCAGGGGAGACCACAAGGGAAGATGCTCCTGGTCTGAGAGTCCAGGCCTCAGTTTACCCACTTGCTGAGTCTTAGAAGGCTCCCCCGGCTTTCCAGATGGCCAAGGCAGGAGGCCCATGCCAGCCAGAGAGCTTCGTCTGTCAGGACCGCTCTGTGTTGACCTCAGCTCCTTCTGCCTCCTTTTGTCCCTTGTCTGGGAGGACCATGGTGATGAATTCAGACCCATCTCCCAAGACGAGCTCTGTGTTTGGCCCACCTGGTCAGATCTTTGATTTGAATATACTGGGCTGAAGTTTGGGACTTCAGGTCCTTGTGTGATATTTTCATTTTCATTCTTAGGAAGAGCCATCCCCAGGTTTTGGGAAGTGTCCCGCAGTGCCCTCCTAGTCCAGACCTGAGCAGCTGCAGGGTGACCAGGGCCCCTGGGTTCCTCGGGCAGTGGCCGAGTGGCCCCGTACATCTGCGCTTTTAGCGGACACTCTGCGAAGTTTTGTCTCTAGAGGAAAAGGCTTAACGCCTTTACAGCCCCTAGAAAGACTGTGGGGTGGCCACTGCCCCCACCTGTGGGAACGAAGCCCCTTCCTCCTGCAGGCCACAGGCAGACAGTGGGCAGGGTGGCGGGGAGCGGGGCCCCAGCCCTGGGGACCAGCTGCTCTTGCTGGTTGGCCTCAGGCAGTTCCTGCACCCTCTCTGAGCCTCAGCCGCCTCACCTAAAATGGCACCTGTTTCCCTGCCTTTCGGGGTGACTTTCGGGTGCTGTCTTGCTGGGTCCCCTGAGGCTGGGAGCAGTGTCTGCCCAGGGCTCTCTCAGGATGAGGGAGAAGGCGGCTTGGCCTGGCAGGTGGCCACGGCCTCACTCCCCTAAGCCCTGAATGGAGTCACTGAGCCGCCTGTCTGCTCCTACGTGTCCTGTGTGCCGTAGGCCCCTGGGCGGTGGGAGACCCTCGCTGCCTCTCTGGGAGGCCTTCTCCTTAGAGAGGAGTGTGGCCCGGCCGAGATGGCTCTGGTACACAGACCAGGACTCAGGACCTGCCGCCCCTCGTCGCAGGGCCTGGGACAGCTGCTGACCCATCCTGACATGCAGCTTAGGGCAGGGCCTCCCCAGCAGGACGGCATTCAAAGCTCTCGGCCCCGGGGTCACCGCTAAATGGCAGGCATAGGAGCTGCACATTTCTGAGAGGATATTTCCTGACTCTTACCCCATTTGAATCAAGTAGAGATAAGCACCCTTATGTCTATGTTATTTCAGATTTAAAGAGGCTATAAGCTTTGAGCTTTTTCAGAGAACGAGGCTTGTGCCTGGCTGGCTGGTTGTGCCTGTGCGGGACCTGTGGAGAGGCCAGGGTTAGGGCTTGGCGCCAGCTCTGCTGGAGGCTTCCACTTGCTTCTCAGCCTGGGGCAGGGGCTCCATCCCAGCCATGCCAGCCAGTCCATCCTGTCAGGCTGTGGCCATGTGCACCTGACATGGTCCTGGCCTGAGTGGGCATCAGCAAATCCCTGACACACAAGCGACTGAACAGCAGCTCAGGAACAGCTCCACGATCCCTCCAGGACACAATGGCAGCGAATGGATGTGATGCAGACGGCAGCCTTTCCGTCCTTCTTCACCCAGGGGTCCCCATGCAGCCTCCACTGTGCAACCCAGCCACGCATCAGAGAGACCACAGCCCGTGCCTCTCCCCAAGCCCAGACCTGTGCCTGGCTGTTCCTGAGCAGTCCTGACCCTGACTCAAACCGTGGCTCCCACCACCAGGCAAGCGTGTCTCTTCCTTCCCACGCGCACGTTTCCCTGCGTGGTTCCACTCTGAGTAAGAGGAGACGCCATGGAGAGCTTGGTGCTGCAGACCCACAAATCTGATTGTGCTGGAAGCAGTGCCGGCCAGTGCACAGGGCAGTGGGGCTTGCAGTAGCCTGGTGAGAGACCCCGGGCAGACGGCAGTGATGTGTGGGGAGAAGCACTCAGCCCCTGGCTGTGTTTTCCACGTCGAAACTTCGGCGTTGTTGATGGAGGCTGGGGTCAGGGTGTGAGCAGAAGACGGAGGCAGGGAGGGTGGGTGGGGGGCCTCTAAGTTCTCAGTTCAGCCTCAAACAGCGTGGCCTACGGGACAGCACAAATCTGCATGTGCTGGGACACGGCAGGACACACATGGCCTATAACGCCATGGCCAGCAGCACCATCACAGCCATTTGGTGGAAACCAAAGACCCAAGTCCACAACAACAGATTCTGAGGAGGGGCGAGCCAGGTGGTCATCATTGTAGAGCTTTTCAGACAGGACATGTGCCCCTTAAGAGGCAGACACTACAGGTGTGCGGCGGGGACCCCGGCAGGAATGGCCACCTCTGTCTCAGGCAGAACAGACTGACGCCACCTGCCTCTGTCAGGGCCACACCTGCAGGAAAGAATTTCAAACTTCAGATCTGATCACTCTGGAAAAAAGAGAGTGAACGTTTCAGCTCCCTCTCAGCCTCGCAGTGGTGGTGTCCACTGGTGGCGAGTCCAGATCCTGAGGCTGCCACAGCCCCTGCACCATGGCGGCCACACAAGGCTCAGGCACCTGCCTATGTCCAAGGACACCCAGCCTTGGTGAGGCCCAGGGCCACCGCCCAGTGCTGCTCTCTGGGGGCTCCTTCAGCTGCAGGGAGCCAGGGCCCCTGCCCATCCCGAGGCCCTGTCCCTCCTGCCACCCTCTCGGCCTGCACCTGCCACAGAATCTGGAGAGGCTTTCCAGCAAAGACTGCGACCGCAGTCAGCAAGAGATGAAGAAGGAACCGGCTTCCCATGATATGTACCCAAGGCGCCAGCCGCAGGGAAACACGCACAGGACATTACAGGGCACGTCTGACAGAGATGCCGTCTCTGATGCCGTCTCTGAGCCACACTCCCTGGGCCAGGGCCACCCACGCCCATCACTGAGGCCCACATCTGCCGAGGCCAACACCTGGGGGATGGGCAGTCGGGGGAGGATAAGTGATGCCGAGGGTCTGGGGAGCCCCTTAACCACCAGGGCGAGGTTCCCGGCTGGGGAGATGCAGAGCCAGGGCTCTGCACAGGGGATGCCCTGGGGAACAGGCGTGAGAGCCACCTCTGTGAGGTGAGGTCAACAGACAGACGTCAACACAGGGCTGGCCAGAGAGAAGAGCCGGTCACCCAGGGCCTTGGAAAGAAAGGAAGGCTCAGGGACCCATGGACAAAGGCTCAGAGAAGCTGCTGAGGGGCAGCCTGAGCACAGCGAGCTCTGGGACAGTGGCCACGGTGTCCAGTGACTGGGTGTCCAGCGACAGAGTGTCCAGCGACAGGATGGGCCCAAGGGGACAGTAGCCACAGTGTCCAGTGACAGGGTGTCCAGCGACAGGATGGGCCCGAGGGGACAGTGGCTGTGATGTCCAGCAACAGGGTGGATCCGAGGGGACAGTGGCTGCGATGTCCAGCGACAGGGTGGGTCTGAAGGGACGTGATCTTCCAAGGCCACATTGTCGTAACTCTGCGAACATTTACACTGAAAAACAAGTGTTTGACTGGCACTGATGGCTGGCACAGCTTCCCTCATTCATTCCAGCATTTACTTGGCACCTCCTTCGTGGCCTCAGCCTCCCTGGTCCCCGGTTTGCGCCAGACCTGTGGCAGGACTTCCCCACCTGTGGATTGAAGCCGTGCCAGCCTCTATCCTGCCCCCCAAGGCTCAGCCTCCCCCAAGCCCAGGGGCCTCCCTGCTCCCAGGGCCCCCTCAGCCGGGCACTATCACACTCTTGGGTTCACAGCGACACTCTTGGGTTCACATCGGGCCACCGTCTGGCTGGGCAGGATGAGCCCTGTGGGGCTGGGATGTGCATGTCAGCAAAAGAGCCAGCACCAGGCTGGTCTGGAGATGCTAACCCAGAGGTTCCTGAATCAGATGGATTGTGCTCGGCCCTCCTGGCCTGGCCGTGTCCTCAGCTGGTGCTGCAGCCCATCCTTTCTCTGATCCCCACAGACCTGTGGCCACCCTTGTGTGTGTCTGTGGCACAGTTAAATTACACATTAATTGAGAGGAGGACCTGCCCTTTGGACCTGCCCCGTGGACCTCTGCAGCCTCCACAGGACCTGCAGGTGCACAGTGGTTCCTTTCTCATAGCGCCGAGGGGCAGTAGGCTGCGCTCTGTCTCACCACGTGAAGTGCCACACAAACAGCAGATGTCTCCCCGTCCTTTCCTCTGCTGCTACTGCCGAGTTCTAGCCTCCAACAGGCCAGCCCCAAACCAGGCCCCTGGCACCTGCCCAGGCCAGCCAGCCCTTCGGCCCCTCTGTGAGTGTCCAGCCTCAGGCCCCAACCTCTGCTGCTCTGCCTCAACACCCAGAAATGCTCTGCACACAGCGGTCCCCACGGTCCACAAATGCACCCCTGTATGTTCACACAAATGCATGTGCTCCAATAATACACACTCACAAGCTGCGCATACACACATATGCCTATACAGTACACACAGGCACACACAATAAAATGCACATACACACACCTACATACAACACACACTCAAAATCACACACACACGTATGCATATACAGTACACACAGGTATACTGTGTGTGTGCACACACAACACAGTATACTTACAAAAACGTATAAACACAGAACAAAACGCACGTGCACACACACATACACACAACACACAAGTACGCACATGCACACATATACATTACACACATAAAACACACACAAGCACACATACACACATATTCATATACATTACACACAGGCACACACAACACACATGCATACACATACACACAGGCACACACAATGAAACTCACATGCACACACATACACATAACACACTCGCAAGTATGAGACTCCAGTCAAGCAGATCTGAGTAAACGGACGATTGGATGGAGTGGAAATCCCCTATCACCCTCTGCTCTGAATAGTTTGCTATCTGCATGATTTAAAGGGAAAACTGAAACTCTTATTAGAATAAATAAAGTAAAAATGGTCATTTCTTACCTTAAAATATAAACACGTGTCTGCATGTCATGTGTGGCCTGTCAGGAAGACGATTTGCATTGTCGGGTTCTGGGTGTGCTTTACAGGAAATAAACGAGGAGGCCTCTGCACGTGACGGGCTCCCGTCTCGCACGCTGGTTACCCCTCGGAGCTTCCCGTTCGTGTGGACTGTGGCAGTGACCTCTTGTTAACGCCAGAGAGGTCTGTGGACCAGTGTGCTTTCTGCTCACATCGACTGAGAGGGCACCACTGGGTCACAGCGGCACATTCATGAGTGTTTTCATCACACAACTGCACATTTGATGCTCTCAGCCCACACAGGGGGAGGCGCACCGAGAGCACGGGAAGCACCGGGCGAGCTCAGGAGCTGCAGCCGAGATGTTGGCTTCTTTTATTTCCTCACTTTCCCTTTTATGCGGCTGTAGCTCTCACATTGTATTTAACCCTCCTTATAGCCGTTTGCCATTGTGTGAAATGGCAGTTGCCCATAATCTCCTGGGACTTGCTGCTCTGGATGGAGGCTGAGTCCCTGAAGTCCGCCCATCTATGACTCCTGGTCCACCCGGGCATTGGCCCTGCCATGGGAATGTGCCTGAGTCTGCGCGGCCGTCTCCACTCAGAGCCTCCCCCACAGGCCCACGTAGCCCTGCCCACTCTCCCTGGGGTTTTGGGTGAGGTCACGGGGTTAGGGGTGAGGGGTGGCCCCGCTCCAGGCAGGAGTGCCAAGTCCTTTCCAGTGCGGCTGCCCAGTCCACCGTGGACCTCAGTGTTTGGAGGCACATGGCCCCACATCCCTCCTGACACTGGGCCGCCGGGACTTTCTGTTCCTTCAGGTCCCATGGGTGTCAGATGGCGCCTCAGGCTGAGCAGTGCATGTGGGTGCCCAGTTCATTTGTGAAACACCTTTCATGTCCTCTGCAATCACCCTGCAGGGCCCTCCAGGGTCCTCATGGGTGTGCAGTCGGCAGGACAGCGGCCCACATGGTGCCCACGCCCATCCTCAGAACCTAAAATGCGTCGCCTGTGTGGCAGGAGGGGCCGTGCAAATGCGACCAAATCGAGGACACTGAGCAGGGAGGTGATGCTACATGATCCAGGGGACCTGACGTCCTCACGGGCATCCATAAAAAGGAAAAGAGGGAGGTGGAGGGTCAGGTTGGCCAGAAGGCCAGGCACAGACCAGACAGAGGCTGGGGTGGAGCTGGAAACAGCACAGACAGGTTTTCTCCCAGGAGCCTCCAGTCAGAGCCAGCCCTGCCCACATCTGCATTTCAGCTCACAAAGACTTGGGCGGGATTTCTGACCTTGAGAACTGTCAGGAAATAAATTTGTGTTCTTCAAAGCCACTAAGTTCATGGAAATTTATTGCAGCAGCAAGAAGAAAGGAATGCATTGCAGAAGAGGTTTGTAAAAAAGATCTTTGGTATTTATCATTTTTAGTTGCGTGTATTGCAAAATCTCCCAGTCTGAAAGGTTTAAGATGTTTTTTGAGGAGGAAACATTTATAATTTAAATATGGTCAAATTGCAACCATTTTATATTTGGCTTTCTTTAAGATAAGCTCCTATTCCAAGGAGTAAAAGATACTCACCTGTATGGTGTGTACAAAGGGTGTAAATTAATGGAGAGATAAATCATGTTCATGGATAGGAAATGACAGTTTTAGCCAGTTTGAATCTATAGACTCAGTCCAACTCAAATCGAAGTCCCAACAGAGTTTTCTATGGAGCTCAATGAGCTGATTCTCCAAGTGTGAGGAAAGAGGGATCCAGGGAAAGCCCACACTCCTTGCTGTGGTGTTTAGGGGGGTGAAATTTTTGTGTCAACTTGACCGGCCCATGAGGTGCCCAGATACCTGGTCAAGCATTATTCCGGTGTGTCTGTGAGGGTGTTGCCGGGGGAGACTGATGTTTGAACCTGAGCATGAGTAAGGTGTGGTGGGCCTTGTCCGAGCAGTTGATGACCTGAATACAACAAAAGGGTTGAGAGACGGAACTGGGATGGGAACTGATGCCGGCAGCTCTCTGGGTTGCCCCCGGCATATCTTGGACTTTGCCCCCACGACTCAGTGAGCCAGCTCCTTATTGTCTATGTATATGCCCACTCCATTCTGTTTCTCTGGAGAACCCAGACTAATCCAGTGTTCCAGTTTCTGCAGGTTTCTGAGGCACCACCCCACCCGTTCCACCTTGCACTCTGTCTGAAGTAAGCCCTGGGCCAGCCCTCCCCAAGGAGACAGGAGGCTCCACTGTGAATGCCTGGGGTCTGCTGTCTGCCTCCTTGGGCTCTGTCTCTGTTTTCCTATTCACGATGTAAATGTTGGAGAGTCAGTTTAGCCTTTCTCGGTGTATCAGTCCACTCTTGCCCTGCTGTAAAGAAATCCCTGAGGCTGGGTGATTTCCAAAGAGAAGAAGTTTGATTGGCTCACAGTTCTGTCAAAAAGCATGGTGCCTGCATCTGCTCAGCCCTTCACATGACCGGAGCCAGCAGAAGGGGGTGGGGGCTGTGCCACACTTTAAATAACCAGATCTGGTGAGAGATCTCTCAGGAGATAGCTCTAGGGGGGAGGTGCTAAACCACTAGCAAATTAGAAACTGCCCCAAAACCCAGTCACCTGCCAGGCCCCGCCTGCAACATTGGGGATTACAATTCCACAGGAGATTTGGGCAGGGACATAGCCCCAAACCACATCCCCCAGCCTTGGTTTCATCCACAAAACGGGAGTCATCATGGTGCCCAGTCGAGGGCCGCGCTGAACGCCCGTGGGGTGACCCAGCAAGGGCTTTGGCCTGTGCCTCGCGGGGATGTCAGCTCTTACTGTTATGATAGACCTGTCGGGTCCACGGGGCCTCCCAAGATCCCCGGGTTCATGGGTGGCAGGGGAGACTTTACCCTGAGAGTCCCAGCCTGCAGCCCCCAAGGCCCCCACTGTGGGAGAGGCGGGATTATCTCTGCCTCCCGTGACTCAGGGAGCCCTGGGCTCTCCCCAAGTGAGTCTCCTCTCGCCACTATAACAAGTCCTTCAAACTTAGTGGCCTCAAACCACACAAATTCCTTTTTATTTTACAGTTTTGGACCTTAAACGTCCCAAAAGGACCCTACGGCGTGAAGGTCACGGTGACCTCAGGGCTGGTTCCTTCTCGGGGCTCCAGGGAGAATCCTCGCCCGCCCGGGTCTCTTCCTGCCTCCAGAAGCCGCTGTGTTCTGTGGCTCAAGGCCACCTCCTCCACCTGCAGAGCGGCCACAGGGCTCAGTCCTTCCCATGCACATCCCCCACATCCTCCCTCCCGACTCCCTCTTCTGCTTGCGAGGGCCCTCTGAGTACCTGCAGCCCACTGGAATCATCTAGAACAATCCTTCCATCTCAGGGCCTTCACTGGATCTGACCTGTGGGGTCCCTTTGCTGTGAGAGCTGAGACATTTGCAGGCTCCAGGATCAGGACTGGACACCTCGGGGCCCCGGGTTCTACGACCACACCTGGCCAGGCCTGCTTCCCCCAGAGAGGCTGGAGGGCCCTGTGGGGAAGCAGCCCAGGCCCCACAGACACACGGGGACCACGCGGATTTCCAAGGAGACACAGCCCAGGCTCCCCCCCAACACATGGGGACCACGCCGATTTCCGAGGGTGGGGACTCCTCCTTGCCTCCGCTGTAAGTAATTTTCCAGGGCCTTGTGTATCCCTTGGTGCTTTCTGTTTTTCGCCGTGACGTCCATGCTGCCGGATGATGTTGCCTCCAGATGTTGCTTTGCAGGTGCCACACGGGCGAACACTAGGCTGTGTGAGCCACACGCTGATCAGGAGGTGCCTAGTGTCGGGGGTGCCCGGGGGGCGCAAGGAGAGCACCGACGTCCCCCGCCTAGCACTGCTCTGTGCCCCGCACGCCTCTCAGAACACTGATCAGGCCCCAAGTCACCAGGGATCCAGGAAATGCAGGGAGGATGGGGGAATGAGCTCTGTGAACTCACACAGAATGCGGAATGCATAATTTATCACCCTAGAGTGAAGACATCCTCAGACGTGAAGGGCATACAGTTGAGCACCTCAGCGAGGCGCACACCCTCAGGCTGCTCCCTGCAGCCTGTCCAGGACAGGAAGTACGAGGAAAGGCTTCTGCGGAGCCTGCGGTGGGCGGGCGGCTTCCTGTCCCAGGCTGAGGTGCCCGTCCCAGATCTCGGGGGCAGCCCCGCAGGCACGGCCGGCAGAACTGTGGGACAGGCGCCCCTCCACAGGGCCGCTCAGGGCGTTTTCTCTGCCAGGCTGCAGCCAGGGTGGGGAAGCGGAAATGACCTACTTTCCCTCTGGTGATTTGCTGTCCTGATGGCCTCTCCCTGTGGAAGAGATGCAGAGGCCAAGGTGAAGGACAGCGGCTCCCTCCAGCACCCGGCCCGCGCGGACCGTGGGTCAGGCAGGTGGGTCCTCTGGCGCAGGTGTTCCGGGTGTGCTGGGTGGTGTGGGAGAGGCCTCCGCTCCTTCTGAGCTGCAGAGAGTGTGGCTCATTCGAGGCTGCTGTCTCCAGGCCGTCCCTGCCAGGCTTGTCTGCAGCCCCGTTGCCAGGGCGCAGTCCTAGACAACCTGTCACATGCCTGAGGTCAGAGGTCAGGGTTGCTCCCAGGTTCTGGAGCCTTGGACCAGGGGACGGGCCGGAGCTGCTGTGCCTGAGAACACTGAGCTGGCCCAGCATGACCCAGGTCGATTGCACAATCCCGGGCCAAGAGCTCTGCACCTTCCCTCAAGTTCTTTTTTTTTTTTGAGACAGAGTCTTGCCCTGTTGCCCAGGCTGGAGTGCATTGGTATGATCTCGGCTCACTGCAACCTCCACCTCCTGGGTTTAAGCCCATTCTCCTGCCTCAGCCTCCCAAGTAGCTGGGACTACAGGCACCCGCCACCATGCCCGGCTAATTTTTGTATTTTTAGTAGAGATGGGGTTTCACCATGTTGGTCAAGCTGGTCTCGAACTCCTGACCTCGTGATCTGCCCACCTCTGCCTCCCAAAGTGCTGGGATTGCAGGCGTGAGCCACCGTGCCCGGCTCCCCCATCAAGGTCTTCTTAAGTAAAATGGAAGCAGGCATCTGAGACTTCACCACCCAAGGATTTGGCTGTCTCAGAAACGGACCCCTGGAGGCTGAGAACCTGAGTCCCACCGCCACTCCCTCACTCTGGCCCTGCACCCCCTGGTTTTCTCTCTTTCCCGTGAGCCCCACAGCCCAGCCTGACCAGATTGCAGCCCTGGGCTGGGCCACATGCCGGTGAAATACATTTTGAAGGCCGCCCCCGATCCTGACAGTGCTGTTTAAAATGGAAAAAGCGTGGACAGTTCTGGCAGTGACAGTGCGTTCCCATGCAGATAAGGTGTCTGTCTGCATCCCTGCTCACGCCGTGCCAGCTTGAGCTAAGCCATCCTGGCGTGGCCCCTCTGCATTAGCCCGAGCTGTCTCCACGGCCTGACCGTGCCCTAACTCTGAGCATGAAGGGGACAGTCACCCGGGGTCGTCCGGGGCAAAGCCGAGCAGTGCTGAGAGTGGGGTAGGCAGCTGCTGTAAGCTCGGTGGGTTTGCCGATAGGACAATGCAGGCCCAGCAGCTGGGGATGGAGCTGCAGGCCCCTCCAAGCCCCTGCCCTGCACTGTTGGGTGGGAGACTAGGAGGCCGCATCGCCCAGTGTCTGTGGCCAGAAGCTCCAGCCATGGGTATGACCCTGAGTGGCGGCTCAGCCCAGGCGCTGAAGGCTCTGGGTCCTGTGGGGTGATGCGGGAGCAGGGGCCTCTGTGAACAAGGGCACCAGCCTGCACGGTGAAGCTCGACCACAAACGTGTTTTGAAGGAGGGATCCACTCCTCCACCAGACTTTCCAATTGAGCATCCATGTGGGTGCACCTGCCCTGGTGGCCTTCCGAGCCCCGTGGTCACAGCCTGTCCTGGGGACCAGCTTTTCAGAGAACATCTCAGGAGCCTGACAGCACTGCCGTGCTGTGGCCCCATCAGGACCCCGAGCCACAGGACCAAACACAGAATTCTGTGGGCTTAGTTCCCTGCTGGCTCCCTGCAGATGCCTCTAACAAGGCCTGTAAATAATGTTTCTTTGAATCAGGCTTGTGTGGCGTGCTAAAGTGCATTAACTTTTATTTATGTGACAGTATTAAAAACAGATGAAACATCAATCGATCCATTGGGGTATCCTTTGAGAGTGACAGACAAAATAATTTCAAAGATCTTTTGTTAAAATGTGTTTGGATTAAAACTCCAGATGGTGCTTAAAGATGTGTTGGAGGGTCCTGTAGAAATCAAAAGGAAGAACAAAGACACAACAACAACAACAAAAGCAATGCACAAGTGAGTGTGTGTGCGGCTTCGTCTATGCCGAGGACTCTAAGGCAGAGAACACAAGCTCTGCAGGCAGAGTCCAGACCCACACCCAGCACCCGGCGCCTCCCTGCTCTGCCGCTCCCAAGCCTTACCGGTGAACCTCAGCGTTCTCCTTTGTAAATTGAGAAAGCCATCTCTTTTGTAGGGTATTGGCACCCTCAAAGAGATAGTGTCTACCTGAAAAGAAAGAATGCTGTTAGACCTGACTTGAGGCTAGAGATGATGTAAAAGAACTCAGCACACAGCAGATGCTCAGTAAGTGTTTTCCATTCTTTCCAGCAGGACCACTCACTGGGAGAAACCACTCACTAGGTCTTAATTTGCCTAAGAAATTACTGAATGCCTGTCCCACAGAGAAAACTGTTGGAACTGATAAATGAATTCAGCAAAGTTTCAGGATACAAAATCAACAAACATCAGTTGTGTTTCTATACGCAAACAACGCATAATCCAAAAAGGAAATCAGGAAAAGTATCCAGGTTCAAGAGCCTCGAAAAGGAATAAAATACCTCAAAATGAACATAACCAAGGAGGTGAAAGACTTGTACATTGAAAACTACAAGACATTTCTAAATGAAATCAAAGAAGGCACAAATAAATGGAAAGGCATCCCGTGTTCACTTAATATTGTTAAGATATTCACAACACGCAAAGTAGTCTCTAGGAATTCTATCAAATCCCTACCAAAATCCCAAAGGTATTTTGTGCAAATGAAAAAATTAATCCTAAAATTCATACATAGAGTCTCAAGGGACCCTGATTAGCCAAAAACAATCTTGAAAATAAAAAAGAAAGATGACTCACAGTTTCTGATTTCAAATATTACTACAAAGGTATAGTAACCAAACGGTGTGGTACTGGCAGAAAAAAAAGACAGATATATAGAGCAACAGACTAGAAGAGAGGGCTCAGAAATGCACATCTGTGGCTAAATGACTTTCAATGCACGCATCAAGACCATTCCACGAGGAAAGGATGGCCTCTTCAGATGACGCTGGGAAACCTGGCTGTCCACATGCGACAGAATGAAGCGGGACACTTACCTTACACTAGGAACAAAAATTAACTCAAAACAGGTCAAAGACCTAAATGCAAGACCCAACATTGTAAATGTCTTAAAAGAAAACATAAAGGAAAGTTTTATAACATTGGATTTGTCAAGAATTTCCTGCCTATGACACCAAAAGCACAGACAATAAAAGCAAAAATAGATAAATGGAACTACATTAAAATTTTTAAACTTCTGTACATCAAAGGATGCAATTGACAGAAGAAAGGCAACCTATGGATGGGAGAAAATATTTGGAAATCGTGTATCTGGCGAGGGGTTGATATCCGGAATATTTATAGGACTCCTAAAACTCAAGAACAAAAACCAAATGACCCAATTTAGAAGCGGATGAGGGACTTCAGTAGACATTTCTCTAAAGCTGGTATACAAATGGACAGCAAGCACATGAAAAGATGCTCAACACCACTAAACATGAGGGAAATGCTAATCAAAACCACAATGAGATCTCTCCGGGTGACCACTATCAACAGAAGTTAAAAATTGTTGGCAAAGGTGAAGAGGAATTGGAACCCTTGTTCCCTGTGGGCAGGAAGGTCAAATGGTGCCGCTGCTGTGGAAAACACTAAGGCAATTCCTCACAAAGTAAACATAAAATGAGCATAGTATCCAGCAATCCCACTTCTGGGTGTATATGCAAAAGAATTGAAGGCAGGGTCATGAAGAGATAGTCGTACAATCCAGCAGCGTTATTCACAGTGGTTAAAACATGGAAGCAGCCCAAGTGTCCATCAATAGATCAGAGGATAAACAAAGTGTGTGTGTGTGTGTTGTGTGTGTTGCGTGTTGTGTGTGTTGTATGTGTTGTGTGTGTGTTATGTCTGTTGTGTGTTGTGTGTATGTGTTGTGTGTGTTTTGTGTTGTGTGTGTTGTGTATGTGTGTGTTGTGTGTGTTTTGTGTCGTGTGTTGTGTGTGTCATGTGTATGGTGTGTGTGTTGTGTGTTGGTGTATGTACATGTGTGTTGTGTGTGTGTTGTATGTGTTGTGTGTGTTGTGTTGGTGTATGTACGTGTGTGTTGTGTGTATGTGTGTTGTATGTATGCGTGTGTTGTGTGTTTGTGTTGTGTTGTGTGTTGTGTTTTGTATTGGTATATGTACATGTATGTGTGTTGTTTGTGTATGTGTGTGTTGTGTTGTGTGTGTTATGCTGGTGTATGTACATGTGTGTTGTGTGTATGTGTGTGTTTGTGTTGTATGTATGCGTGTGTGTTGTGTGTGTTGGTGTATGTACGTGTGTGTTGTATATGTGTGTGTTGTGTGTGTTGTGTTGGTGTATGTACGTGTGTGGTGTATGTGTGTGTTGTGTGTGTACACACAGTGGAACAGCACTCAGCCTCAAAAGGAAGGAAATTCCAACACATGCTACAACGTGGACGACTTTTGAGGGCACCAGGCTCACTGGAATGAGCCAGTCACAGACAGCCAAGTCCTGCACGACCCCATTTCATGAGGTCCCTAGAGGAGTCACATCCCGGAGTGAGAAAGCAGGAAGATGGGCGTGGGGGCAGGGGAAGCAGCAGGGACTAAGTGTTGAACGGGGAGGAGGTGAAAAGGCTCTGGACTAGCTGTACAACAGTATGGGTTTACTTAACACCAAGGAGCCAAACACCTAGAAATGGCTAAGATCATGCACACTGTGGGGTGTCCTACTGAAGAATTACCCTGGCCCCCAAGGACCTCACCACTGAGCAAGGGTAAGAGGTGGGTGCTGATGAGAGCAGTGGGCACTGGGCACTTGCCCTGAGGTTGGTGTTTCCAGGCAAGTCTGATGGCTGCCAGGACAGCACCCGGTCCTTGGCTCTCTGTGGAGCCTCCCCTCCCATGCCCTGGGGTGACCCTGTTCCAACAGATGAATGGCACCTCCCAGCGACCCTAAGAAGTGCTCTTGGTGAATGTGTGCATGTGACTTGCTGGGAATGTGTTTCCAAATGTACCCAGGGAGAAACAAAATACATTTTAGAGGTTCTTCTAAGTCTTGGGACTGGCATTATAGCCAGACGCTGTGGTCACCGTCTCCTGAGCCATCGCTGTGCCTACAGACTTTGAGGAAGTTTGAGAACCAGCAATGTCATCCCAACATTGCTGAGTCATCTCCCAGGAACCAGGACACCTCTTCTTGGCTGGAGAGGCTTTTGCTGGACAGAAAAGGGTTCCCTCACCATCAAGGTGCTGAACAGGTGGGTGCCCTACCCAAGCCGCCTGGAATTCTCCAAGGCTGGAACTCTCCATGGCTGGAACCACACTTGTGTACGAGGCATGGATTCTTCTGTCTCTGCTCTGCCTACCTCTTCCACTTCCTCAGCAACACCATGAGAGTGACTCACAACCCCCAGCCCCTGGCCAGAGGCCTGACACCGATGGCTCCCACCTCAGGGAGCCCCTGGGGGCAGGAACATCTTGGTGCAGGGACGTTCAGTAAGCTCCGGACACTCCACTGGGACACGTCTGCCTGGAGCCAGCCCATCCATGGAGGGATCGGTTGGGTGCACATGAACCCCTCGTCTATTTGAAAGTGTGGAATGATCTAGAGCAGACAGTCAGGAAACAGTTTTCTAACGAGTGAGAGAACGAGACAGGAGAGTGGATGGTGAGTGTTCGTGGAGTCAGGTTTGTCAGAAATTGAGTTAACCCTTCTCCTTACCTTAGACAAACTGAGGTGAAAAGTAGTTTGTCTTAGCTACACAAAAGTATTTGTTTTTTCTTTTTTTTTTGCAAAATTCACTCATCTATTTATTCACTCATGAATCAAATCTTTCCTAGGGCATATTTCTTTCCAGGGCCTTGTACTGGGTTAGGGACCCCCAGAAGAAAGTGATGTGGGGTCCTTCCTTCCTTGGGCCACAGACAATGTGAACCAGAATGGTCACAGCTACAAAACCACCCCTCTCCAAACGCACGTTTCAATTGACAAGAGGCCAAAAGTGGGACCTTGGAGAGATCCTGCAGCCACAGGGTGAGATGTGACTCCCAGGAAACGACCGCCATGACCAGCGAGTCTGTGTGTCTGCAGGCTGGGTCTCTGTGTCCTCCGCATCCTCCTCGCAGGCAGTTCCCTCATCCCTGGGATGGAGCTTTGCGAGGGCCAAGTCAACGCCTTCTGTGTTTGGTGGATGCAGTGCTCCTGAGAACGCACAGCTAAGTATGAAGGGAAGAGGAAAAGGCAGTGTGGAGCCTCCAAAGTGGCCGCCTCGAGCTTTTGGTGGTTTTGATTTCTCATGTTCTGTGTTACACTTTTCATATTTTCTAATATTTGTACAGAGTATTCTTGTGATATAATAAGGAGGACATTACAAAAAATCATGTTTTCTTTAAAATAAAGACAAAAAATGTGTTCAAACAAGTGATAAACCTAGCCCCTTTGTGTCGTGAAAAAGTTCAGTGCATGGCAAGCTTCTGAGTCCCTGTCTCTGTATGAATAAAAGTCTTGGTGTTTTAGAAGGCAAGGTAGACTCCTACTGTTCATGTTCTTGTGCATCCAATGTAAGCTTTGTATTCTACCTAAGGCTTACACAAATCACTGTGCTTTGCTCTGAAGTGGCCCAGAGAAAGTCTGGATGTTTCAGGGCCTTTAAAATGAGTGAAGTAACAAGGTCTTGCCACACTCAGCCCATTTAACATTTATGTTTCCAAAACATATTCTGAATCACTGACCTTGAGAATGAAGTGACTCAAGGTATAAACCAAAAATAAGATTCTAAGCTCCCATGAGGATCTGAATGGGCCCCATCTCTCAGCCACGGGCATTCCGAAGTTAACCTGAAAAACTCCTTCAGGCTGTGATGGGAAGTGGGGGTCAGACATGCCTCATTATACCCTCTAACCGCTGGAACCTGGGAAAAGCTGACCAGCAAGGACACTGTGATGGGAAGTGGGGGTCAGATGCCTCGTTATACCCTCTAACCGCTGGAACCTGGGAAAAGCTGACCAGCAAGGACACTGTGATGGGAAGTGGGGGTCAGATGCCTCATTATACCCTCTAACCGCTGGAACCTGGGAAAAGCTGACCAGCAAGGACACTGTGATGGGAAGTGGGGGTCAGATGCCTCGTTATACCCTCTAACCACTGGAACCTGGCAAAAGCTGACCAGCAAGGACACTGTGATGGGAAGTGGGGGTCAGATGCCTCATTATACCCTCTAACCGCTGGAACCCGGAAAAGCTGACCAGCAAGAACACCATGACGGGAAGTGGGGGTCAGATGCCTCGTTATACCCCCAAACCGTTGGGACCCAGAAAAGCTGACCAGCAAGGACACTGTGACGGGAAGTGAGGGTCAGATGCCTCATTATACCCTCTAACCGCTGGAACCCGGAAAAGCTGACCAGCAAGAACACCATGACGGGAAGTGGGGGTCAGATGCCTCGTTATACCCCAACCGCTGGAACCCGGAAAAGCTGACCAGCAAGAACACCATGACGGGAAGTGGGGGTCAGATGCCTCGTTATACCCCAACCGCTGGAACCCGGAAAAGCTGACCAGCAAGAACATCAGCACAGACTTTAAGCCTGATAGGAAGAATTACAATCTCTTCTCTCTGCAGCCTGCTACATGGAGGCTTCGTCTGCATGAGAAAACCTTGGTCTCCACAACCCAGACATTGCCTTCCTGTGGATTCTACTTTTTAAGATAATAACAACTCTTTCAACTAATTGCCAATCAGAAAATCTTTGAATCCACCTATGACCTGGAAGCCCCCCCACCGCCCCCTGACTTCCCATTGTCCCTCCTTTCCAGACTGAAGCAATGTGCACCTGACGTGTATTGACTGATGCCTTACATCTCCCTAAAATGTATAAAGCCAAGCTGTAAGCCAGTCGCCTTGGGCACATGTTCTCAGGACCTCCTGAGGCTGTATCTCAGGCCAAGGTCACTCATATTTGACTCAGAATAAATCTCTTCAAATATTTTACAGATTTTGACTCTTTTTATTGATAAGGCATTCCTGCTTCTCGGGCTCCAAATTGACACTAAACAGCCTTGGAAGCTCTGCCTTTGGGTGATGGCTCCAAATCGCTCATCCTCATCACAGGGCAGCAGGCCAGTTGGGTCACTCAGTGCCCAGCATCCTCCCTGCATGCAGTTTAAGCAGTGAGTCTCAGACAAGCATACACTGCTGCCAGCTTTAGACACTCACGGAGAAGCCAGGGCCATCTGTGAACAGCAAACTCACTTCCAGCCAGAGTCATGGCTCACATCGGATTCCTGTTGGGTGTACCTGCCTGGCTACTGTCAACAGCTCTGGCCATATCGGATGCCCCATGTCCCTCTGTCTGCACTGTTGGGAGGTCCTGCTGCTGTCCCCCTGGAGGCAACCTTGCTGTCTCTCCTAGGTGGTTCCCAGGGGTGACAAAACCAATGAGGCCAGGGTTGGCAAGAAGGGAAGAAGGATGGGTGGGGCCCTTACCCCATGCAAATCTCACCCCCCCACTAAGACCACCTGCACTGCAGCAGCCCAATGTTGCCCTCCCCAGCAGTGGGCCTGGAGTGGCTTGGGCAGGGACCCCAGCCATCCCCTCCTTCCCACCTTGTGTTAGTCCATTTCCATGCTGATAATAAAGATATACCCAAGACCGGACAATTTACAAAAGAAGCAGGTTTAATGGACTCACAGTTCTATGTGGCTGGGAAACCTCACAATCATGGTGGAAGGCAAGGAGGAGCAGGTCACTTCTTACATGGATGGCAGTAGGTGAAGAGAGAGCTTGTGGAGGGAAACTCCCCCTTATGAAACCATCAGGTCTTGTGATACGTATTCACCATCACCAGAACAGCACAAGAAAGACCTGCCCCCACGATTCAAATACCTGGGAATTCAAGATGAGATTTGGGTGGGCACACAGCCAAATCATGTCATTCTGCCCTTGGCCCCTCCCAAATATCATGTCCTTATATTTCAAAACCAATCATGCCTTCCTGACAGTCCCCCAAAATCTTAACTCATTTCAGTATTAACTCAAAAGTCCACAGTCCAATGTCTCATCTGAGACAAGGAAAGTCCTTTCACCTATGAACCTGTAAAATCATAAGTAAGTTAGTTAGTTCCTAGGTACAACAGGGGTACAGGCATTGGGTAAATACAGTCATTTCAAATGGGAGAAATTCACCAAAACAAAGAGGCTATAGGCCCCATGCAAGTCCAAAATCCAGTGGGACAATCAAATCTTAAAGCTCCAAAATGATCTCCTTTGACTCCATGTCTCACATCCAGATCACACTGATAGAAGAGGTGGGTTCCCACGGTCTTGGGAAACTCTGCCCCTGTGTGGCTTTGCAGGGGACAGCCTCCCTCCTGGCTGCTTTCATGGGCTGGTGTTGAGTGTTTGCAGCTTTTCCAGGCATAGATTGCAAGCTGTCAATGGATCTCACATTCTGGAGTCTGGAGGATGGCCGCCATCTTCTCACAGCTCCACTAGGAAGTGCCCCAGTAGGGACTCTGTGTCAGGGTTCCAATCCCACATTTCCCTGCTGCACTGTCCTAGCAGAGGTTCTCCGTGAGAGCCCACCCCTGCAGCAAACTTCTGCCTCAACATCCAGGCATTTCTATACAACCTCTGAAATCTAGGCAGAGGTTCCCAAACCTCAATCATTCTGTGCACTTGCAGGCTCAACATCATGTGGAAGCTGCCAAGACTTGGGGCTTGCACCCTCTGAAACCATGGCCTGAGCTCTATGTTGGCCCCTTTCAGCCATGGCTAGAGCAGTTGGGATGCAGGGCACCAAGTCCCTAGACTGCACATAGCACAGGAACTCTGGGCTCCAAAACCACTTTTTCCTCCTAGACCTCCAGGTCTGTGATGGGAGAGGCTGCTGTGAAGACTTCTGACATGCCCTGGAGACATTTTCCCTGTTGTTTTGGGGATTAACATTTGACTCCTCATTACTTATGCAAATTTCTGCAGCCAGCTTGAATTATTTCCCTTCAGAAAATGGGTTTTTCTTTTGTATCACGTTGTCAGGCTACAAATTTTCTGAACTTTATGCTCTGTTTCCCTTATAAAACTGAATGTCTCTAACAGCACTCAAGTCACCTCTTGAATGCTTTGCTGCTTAGAAATTTCTTCTGGCAGATACCCTAAATCATCTCTCTCAAGTTCAGAGTTCCACAAATCTCTAGGGCAGGGGCAAAATGTCACCAATATCTTTGCTAAAACATAACAAGAGTCACCTGTGCTCCAGTTCCCAACAAGTTCCTCATTTCCCTCTGAGACCAGCTCAGTGTGGACTTTATTGTCCATAACATTATCAGCATTTTGGGCAAAGTCATTCAACAAGTCTCTAGGAAGTTTCAAACTTTCTCACATTTTCCTGTCTTCTTCTGAGCCCTGCAAACTTTTCCACCCCTGCCTGTTACCCAGTTCCAAAGTTGCTTCCACATTTTCAGGTATCTTTTCAGCATCACCCCACTGTCTGCACCACCAGTTTACTGTATTAGTCCATTTTCACACTGCTGATAAAGACATACCCAAAACTGGGCAATTTACAAAAGAAAGAGGTTTAATGGACTTACAGTTTCACATAGCTGGGGAGCCCTCACAATCATGGTGGAAGGTGAAAGGCATGTTTCACAAAGTGGCAGACAAGAGAAGAGAGCTGATGCAGGGAAACTCCCCCTTATAAAACCATCAGATCTTGTGAGACTTATTCATTATCACAAGAATAACATGGGAAAGACATGTCCACGTGACTCAATTACCTCCCATTGGGAACCTCCCATAACACAGGAATTCAAGATGAGATTTGAGTGGGGACACAGCCAAACCATATCACACCTCATTTCACATTTATGTCATCACAGCAGACTCCAGAGCAGGAGGCCAGGCCTGGCAGTGCAGCATCACAGGCACAGGAAAAGGAAGCCTCCCTGCAGTAGTCGGTCATGTGCCCTGCACTGTGGCTACAATGCCGCAGGGCCCACACCCTGCCTCTCTGGTCCTGACAGGATTGGAGCCTCAGCCCTTCCAGGGAACAGCGCCCCTGCTGGAAGCTGTGCTCCAGTGCAGTCTGGAAGACACCTTCCTAGACTC
The DNA here is from genome assembly GCF_003255815.1 of Theropithecus gelada. NCBI lineage: Eukaryota > Metazoa > Chordata > Mammalia > Primates > Cercopithecidae > Theropithecus > Theropithecus gelada. The sequence continues at coordinate 121,762,078 of NC_037671.1, read as the reverse complement.
AGCCATCTGTCGGGACTGGCCTGGTCAACCCCAGCTTCGCTATGAATGGGAGTCTCCAGATGAATGACCCCATTAGGGATGGGACAGTCCATTGGAAATTGGACCCATGGTTTCCTTGTCTCCAGGGTCACAGTTTCCCTGTGTGAAGTCCCGTGCCCACCCTTAACAACGGCTTTGTTTGCCCTGTGTACTGACTGTGGCTTTTGTCTTTCAGCCTAATTTCTGCCCATCCCTTGACAGAGGCATGGGAGAGTGCTTTGGCCTTACCTGAACCTGGACCTAGAGATGTGGAAGTTTCTGAAGCTTGTGAGCTGCCCTTTTCTCTCTGCCATGGCTCATCTGAGGTCTGTTCTGATGGGAAGAGATTCAGAATGGCTTCTGACTCATTTGCTGTCCTGTCCTCATGACCCTTGCAAAGCTGGGGTGTTACAGCTGCCAGGGAGGCTGAGACTGCTTCCCTCCACCCCTACCTTGCCATATTAGTCCATTCTCATGCTGCTAATAAAGACATACTGGAGACTGCACAATTTATAAAGGAAAAAGGTTTAATTGACTCAGTTCAGTCTGGCCGGGGAGGCCTCAGGAAACTTACAATCATGGCAGAAGGGAAAGGAAATATATCTTTCTTCACATGACAGCAGGAAGGAGAAGTGCTGATCACAAGAGGGGAAAGCCCCTTATAAAACTGTCAGATCTTGTAAGAACTCACTCACTGTTGCAAGAACAGAATGGAGGTAACCAACCCCATGATTCAATTACCTCCCACTGGGTCTCTCCCATGACACATGGGGATTATGAGAACTACAACTCAAGATGAGGTTTGGGTGGGAACACAGCCAAACCATATCATTCCACCCCTGGCCCTGCCCAAATCTCATGTCCTCACATTTCAAAACACAATCATGCCTTCCCAACAGTCCTCCAAAGTCTTAACCCATTCCAGCATTAACACAAAAGTCAAAATCCAAAGTCTCCTTGAGACAAGGCAAGTCCCTTCTGCATATTGGCCTGTAAAATCAAAAGCAAGTTAGTTACTTCCCAGATGCAATGGGGGCACAGGCACTGGGTAAATGTTTCTGTTCCAAATGGAAGAAACTTGCCAAAACAAAGGGGATATAGGCCCCATGCAGGTCTGACATCCAATAGGGCAGCCATTAAAACTTAATGTTCCAAAATGATCTCCTTTGACTTCATGTCTCACATCCAGGTCATGCCGATGTAAGAGGTGGGCTCCCATGGCCATGGGTAGCTCTGCCCCTGTGGCTTTGCAAGGTACAGCTCCCAACTCCAGCTTCTTTTATGGCTGGCATTGAGTGTCTGCAGGTTTTCCAGGCACACAGTGCAAGCTGGCAGTGGATCTATCATTCTGGAGTCTGGAGGAGGGTGGCCCTCTTCTCACAGTTCTACCAGGCAGTGTGCCAGTGGAGACTCTGTGTGGGACCTCTGACCCTACATTTCCCTTTCACACTGCCATAGCAGAGGTTCTCCAAGAGGACTCCACCCCTGCAGCAAACTTCTACCTGGACATCCAGGCATTTCCACACATCACCTGAAATCTAAGAGGAGGTTCTCAAACCTCAATTCTTGACTTCTGTGTATCCGCAGGACCAACACCACATGTAAGCCACTAAGGCTTGAGACTTATACCCTCTGAAGCAATGGCCTGAGCTGTACCTTGGCCTCTTTTAGCCATGGTTGGAGCTGAAGCAGCTGAAAAGCAGGGCACTATGTCCTGAGGCAGTGCAGAGCAGGGGGTCCCTGGGCCTAGCCCAGGAAACCATTTTTCCCTCCTAGGCCTACAGGTCTGTGATGGGAGAGGCTGACATGAAGGTCTCTGACATGCACTGGAGACATTTTTCCCATTGTCTTGGTGATAAACATTCGACTCCTTGTTACTTATGCAAATTTCTACAGCAGGCTTCAATTTATCCCTAGAAAATGTGGTTTCCTTTTCTATCACATCACCAGGCTGCAAAATTTCCAAACTTTTATGCTCTGCTTCCTCTTGAATGCTTTACTGCTTAGAAATTTCTTCTGTCAGATACCCTAAATCATCTCTCTCAAGTTCAAAGTGTCAGAGATCTCTACGGCAGGGGAAAAATGCTGCCAGTCTCCTTGCATAGCAAGAGTGACCTTTACTCCCATTCCCAACAAGTTCCTCATCTCCACCTGAGATCACCTCAGCCTGGACTCCATTGTCCATATCACTCTCAGCATTTTGGGCAAAGCTATTCAAGAAGTCTCTAGAAGTTCCAAACTTTCCCGCATTTTTCTATCTTCTCTTGAGCTCTCCAAACTGTTCCAACCTCTGCCTGTTATACAATTCTAAAGTCACTTCCACATTTTTGGGTATCCTTATAGCAGCACCCCACTCTCTGCAGTACAAGTTTACTGTATTAGTCCATTTTCATACTGCTAATAAAGACATACTTGAGACTGGGTAATTTATAAAAGAAAGAGGTTTAATTGACTCACAGTTCAGCATCACTGGGGAAGCCTCAGGAAACTTACAATCATGGCAGAAGCGGAAACAAACACTTACTTCTTCACATGATGGCAGGAAGAGTAAGTGCTGAGCAAAGGGGGGAAAGCCCCTCATAAAACCACCAGGTATCATGAGAACTCACTCACTTCACAAGAACAGCAGCATGAGGGTAACCACCCCCATGATTAAATTACCTACCATTGGGTCCCTCCCAGAACACCATAGGGATGATGGGAACTACAATTCAAGATGAGATTTGGGTGGGGACACAGCTATACCATATCACATGGGTCAAAGCTTCAGAGACTGCTAAGGCTTTGCTAGGCTGAGACCCACAGAGGTCAGGACCCACCCTGTGGGTCTGTGGGAGAGAACTCAGGGCTCTTCCTTGGTGACAAAACCATACAGCACAAAACCAGGGTCAGAGGTAAGAGGGGACCCATGACCCCCTGGCCCGGGTGTCTCAACCTAAAGATCAGGGCTTGCTTAGATGATCACTACAGGGACAGTGCTGTACCAAGGCAGAAGGCATCTTGTGGCTTCAGGGCTGACCCCACGGCTGCACCAGCACACAGAGCCCTACCCGGTTCTCTGCCTTCACCATGCTGAAAGTCTTAATGACCTTGGAACAAGGGATCCTGCATGTTCATTTTGCACCAGGCTCTGGGAACTATGTAGCTGGTCCTGATCAGATTTCCTCTGTGCTGACAGAAAGCCCCACTGGTGCAAAACCTAACTGCAAGAACAGACTAGACCAGCAGTTCTCAAGGGTGGAATGGTGCCCTGGGGGCACCTTTGCCAATGTCTGGAGATATTTTTGGCTCTCTCTGCTGGTGTTGAGAGGGATGCAGCCAGGGATGCTGTGAAACTGTCTACAAGGCACCGCAGTCTCCAGGAACAGAGTCGTCCGGCTCCAAGTGTCCATACTGCTGAGGAACCCTGGGCTAGAGCAATGTAAGCAGCCCAGGCAGCTGCAGCAATTGCTTATGAGTCCCATCAAAGGAGCCAGCGCTGTCCAGAGGAGGCTTCCCAGCACAAGGAGAGGCTGGAATGTAACCAGTCCAGCAAAAAGAAAATCTTCCCGAGACTCCAACCCCCACCCCCTCCCCACCACCCCCCACCCCGCAACCCCTTTAGCCCTTCCTCCCGAGAGTACAGGCCATAAATCAGACAAAACGTGCATTCTGCAGAAAGAACACACTCTGTGACCTGGTGGGTTGCAGCATGGCCGAAACATGCATGCATTTGAAGAAGCGGCAGCCCACAGAGGTCATTCTGGAATCACACTGCAGACAGAGGCAGCGAGGAAGGTCCGTGAGGGCAGCGGGGGAGACTCACTGAGTCTGGTATCCTCTGCCGTGATGTTAGAAATCAAAATTTTATGAGTGTGACAAGCAGATGGTCAAAACCACGTCGATGTGCCAGGTGTTTTAATGAGCCCGGTCCCCAAGTCAGCGTGGCACCCCGGAGCGCAGCATTCCTGGAGTTACCTAGGTTACTCCACCGAGGCAGCCCTGGGCAGCGAGGCCTCAGGTGAAAACCTTGAAAAGCGGCTTGGACATTAGCATGACAAAGAGCCGCCACCTGGGGCAGCTCTGCGGCCCGGCCTCCTGGCTGCCAGGACAGACGCTGTTGTTGTTTGTCTTTTTGTTTTGTTCGTCTTAAAGAACATCCTGAAGATGTTTGCTGGGGCTGGTAACTAAGCAGCAAGAGTTTATGCTCAAAATAGACATTGTTTGTAATTTTTCACCCCAGTTACCCTAGAAATTTCTCAAATGATTTCTTTATAGCAGCAGACACAGGACTCCATCCCACCCCCCACTGGCCCTGCTCCTTAGAGGGATAATGAGCTGGGCCCCCTCAGCCTCCTTCCCACTGATTACTGTTTATTAAGCGTCCGCGAGAAGCGGGGCCTGTTTTCCCTCAGCCTTTTTTATCTCCTAATGTGTGTGTGTGCCATGCAGATTAGGATAGGGAAATGCTAATTTACACTGCACAGCGAGCTGCCCAGAAAGCCAGATCTGCACAGACCAGTAAGCTGGGGGGCGGTGCAGGGGCACCAGGAGATGCAGAGGCTGGTGCCCCAGGGTCCAAGGCAGCAGACCTGGGGTAGGTGGTATAGACGTGTTCAACCGCATTCAAGTGGTGCATTCCTAGAAATGGGGCTGGTGTGGAGGAAGCTCCACGCACATCCTATATTGGCACCTCTCAGCCAGCCGGGCTTCTCTGGACACCATGGACACTCCAGGCTGGACGGGGCGCCTCTTAGGAACCTGTCTCCACTGCTCTGTCCCCAGGCCTGCTAACTTGCTTGCAGGAGGGTCAGGGCCACAGAGAGACCAGGGGTTCATGCAGGTTCTCAAGGTCACCTTCCTGGAACCCTCAAAGGAAGGGCAGCAGCTCCAGAGATGCTGCCACCCTGCATGTGAGCTCCAGGCTCAAGGTCACCTTCCTGGAACCCTCAAAGGAAGGGCAGCAGCTCCAGAGATGCTGCCACCCTGCATGTGAGCTCCAGGCTCAAGGTCACCTTCCTGGAACCCTTGAAGGAAGGGCAGCAACTCTGGAGATGCTGGGACCCCACATGTGAGCTCCAGGTAACTCCTTAACTGAGACCACAGAATGTTCCCTTCACACGGCGGAACTGAGTTTATGAGGCTTTCCATTTTGAGGAGGATGCAACCATTTATCTTTTTAACTCATTGGAAGGTGGAGACTCTGTTAGCTAAGTCAAGGCTTTAAAGAGAACAGCCACGGCTGGTGGAGGTAGAGGAGGACAGGACCGAGCTTAGGGTGTTAGGGAACTGGCGTTTCTGGATGCGAACAGCCTCTGAGAGGCAACGGGGAATCAGAGCTGGGCAGCAAAGCACAGTTCGCGCCTGCAGCACCAGATTTCCGGTGAAATGAAGACTCAGAGTCACGACAAGCCGTGGAGACCATGTGGCTGTGCTCTCTTGTCAGCATACCTGAAGAAGATGAGCTACACCATGACACTCAGGAGCCCTCCTCAGTTCCCAGGACTCTCACACACAGGGATAGAGCATTTAGTACTGCCACCCACTCCCCAGGGGACATGCCTCGTTAAACTCACCTCCACCTAACTCCACCCCCAGCCCTGGGCTATTGCTTTGAGCTGTCAATTTTGTATTAGATAGAGAATTAAAGTTTAGTCAATGAAACAAGTCAAACTCTGTAAAATGTTTGAAGAGATTTATTCTGAGCCAAATGTGAGTGACCATGGCCGGTGACACAGCCCTCAGGAGGTCCTGGGAACACGTGCCCAAGGTGGTCGGGGTGCAGCTTAGTTTTATAGATTTTAGAGAGACATGAGACTTCAATCAAATACATTTAAGAAATACATTGGTTCGAGAAAAGCAGGACAACAAACTGATACAAATTGATTCTCATTTTGAATCTGTATATATACACTACCTTCGTATTAAGAAGCTAATTGGTATATTGAAGGGGGGCTTCCAGGTTATAGATAAATTAAACATTTTTCTGGTAGACAATTGGTTACCTAAAGATAAATAGGAAGAATGAATGGAGCAAGGTTCAACAGGAAGGAATGTCTGGGTTAAGAAAAGTTGTGGAAACCAAAGTTCTGATTGTGCAGATGAAGCCTTCAGGTAACAGGCTTCAGAGAGAATAGATTGTAAATGTCTCTTATCAGACTTAAGGTCTGTTCGATGTTAATGCCAGAGAGGTATCATGAGTCCTGTCCAGCCCCTACTTCCCATCATGGCCTGAACCAGTCTTTCAGGTGAGATTTTAAGGGCACCCTGGCAGAGGAGGAAGTCCTTTCAGATGGTTGCACTGTGTGGCGGGGAGCAGGGGTGGGGGGACTTGGAATTGTATTTTTGGTTCACAGTTTATTAAATCTGTGTTAATGCATTGAATTCGGGCCATAAAAATTTCTGTAAAATTGGGGTAATGTGCCACTTTCTCTTAGGTAAAGATGCAGCTATTTTGGAGAAATTTGAATGAATGCTCAGAACAGGTGAATCAGAGTGCAGCGTCTTAAGGCTTGCCTTCAGTTGCAATACAAGGCACCGATTTTTAAGAATTTTGATATTTTAAAAGTTATCTGTAACAAAAAATATTTTGGCACCAAGCATGTTCCTCTTTCTTGTAACCTGTATTCTATGTTCAAAAAATTGTTGAATTCACATCCCCCAGAATAGAAACTCCATGAGAAGAACATTGCGGTTCTTATTGAGAAGTCTTCTAGGCTCCAAAAATAGTGTCTGATACGTAAACATCACTTGAGGAATACTGTTGGATGTGTAAACACACCGTGCCCATGGCACACGCATGCACACCACACACAACCTGTTGTCTGCTCCATTAATGCTCCCATTACTGGTATGCTGGGATGGTGTCAAGAGTGAATACAACCTGCCCAACACGCTTTGTATACATTTTTCTGGAACATAAGTGGCTCTTTGACTAATCCTAAACTTTGTTCTAAAAGAAATGTAGCTATACATTTGCTTCTCATATATTATCAAGTGAAAAGACTAGATCACACGGTAGGATCTAAGGTGTGGCCGTAAATTGCTTTAGAAACCTATAGACACACACTCCTAGAAGAACACTGGAAGAATATGCACCCAAGTGTTGGCAGTCAAGATTTTCCCCTAATTATGTATATTTGTATTTATATTTTCTCATTTTGAATCAATATGATGCACTGCCTTTGTATTAAGAAGCCAATGGGTACCTTTTTCCTGGGGCATGTGTTTGGTTTTAGAGCAGGAGCCATCACCTGCCAGGTGTCTGACTCCCCTGTACTGCCTGCTGCTGCTTCCCATGACACCCAGGGCCTGAGGGAGGAAGTGGGCTCCTGCAGCATGGTCAGGGCAGTGAGGTGAGGCAGAAGCGGCACTGAGGGGATTCCCTGAGGGACTTGGGGAGGGTCTCCACGCATCCCACCAAAGGTCAGCACCTCCTGGGGTCTCCTCTGACCTCCTGGCACCAGGGATGGGGTGCCCCTGCTGGGACCTTGGAGCCTGGGCTCTCTGACTGCTTACTCTGTGTAGCTTGGCTCCCCCTATTCCATTACTTTGAAAGGGAAAGGAGAGGGAAGAAGGTCAGAGGGAAGGAGGAGGGAAGGAGGAGGCAGGAGAGAGCTGAAACAACCTCCCGCAGCACATCTTTGGGTACCAGGTCTCGGAATGTAGCGGTGAGTAAGACAAACTCCCGGCCTTCAAGAGCAGATACCAACTGGCAATTTGCATGATTGATTATTTAGCCACAACTGTGACGAGTGCAACTGAGGACAGGCACAGGGCCTAAGGCGGTGCCCAACACGATGCCAGGCCGGGGCTGGGACCGGACTGAGATCTGAGATTGGGAGGTCCAAGTGTGTCCTGAGGTGCTTATCTCTGCCTGCAGGAGCGTCTGTGAGAAAGAAAAAGGAACTGCAGGTTCCCTCCGTGAACTCCCACAGCCCTGCCCAGTGAGGACAGCCGGGCCAGGCCAACAGCCGGGCCAGTGCGTCTGCCCCCTGGAGCTCTCTCTTCCCTTCGCGTCTGCCCCCTGGAGCTCTCTCCTCCCTTCACGCGGGGGCTGCTGGTGGGGAGGTCACAGGCGGGGAGGTCACAGGCCACAGCGCAAAGTCCTGGCTGCACAAGAGGCTTCCCTGAGGGAGGAAGCTGCTCCCTTCCACAAAGGTCTCTCCAAAGGACCTTCCTAATTTGCTGCTGGCAGAGAGACAAACAACACAGTGGCCATGCCAACTGGGGAGAGAGGCCAAATGGAAACCACAGGCCACACTGCAAGGTGGTGGGGAAGAAGGCTCTGGCTTGCTTGTCCTTTTATGTGGCAAAAACTAGAGCGGCAGCTTTCATCAGGCCAAAACAGGATGAAAAGGACAGAGGGAGCATGGCAGAGGACAGCACCTGACTGCCAGGAGATGAACAATGAAGCCAGGACGCAAGAGGATGTACGTGCAGCGGCATTTGGGACTCGGAGAGAAGACACAAGCCTGGGAAGCGCAGAGGGTTCCAGCCTCATCCATCACATCACCAAGTTCCCGTTTTACCCTCGATTCTAAGCAGCAGCTAAATAAGCAGATTAAATACTTAGAAATGCCGCGTTGTGGAGTGTGGAGGCCCAATGGCCAGCGAGGAGGCTGTAAACAGAGTCAGTGAGAGACAAAGAGAAAACAAGTCTCTAGGAGGCGTCCCTCTCTTTTGCTTTGACGGTTGTGATAACGAGCAGGGAGGAAGGATCCATGAGTGAAAGGCATACGTGAAATATGATTTTCAGTTTCCTTCTTTCACAACTGGGTAGAAATAATCATTCACCAAATAGAGAACAGACAGGAGGAGGAGTCTACTAGGAAAATGGTCATTATTGAAAACCGAGGCAAAGGAGTGTCAGTCGAGCTCCAAAGCCCAGACACACATGGGAACACTGCTAGGAAAAATAGCAAAATTGCTGAAGACCTAGCATCTACCTTGGCCCTGCAGCAGACACAGGAAGAGCTCTGCCTCCTGGAGTTCTTCGGACTCAGACTGCAGTGCTGTTTGGAAGGAACTTTAGGTAAACACAGCACCAACAGGTCCGTCATCTATGTGTGCAGCTGTGGCTATGGGGCGGAAGATGGTCATTGATGGTGAGCGAGGGAACAGGCTGGTGGCAGGAAGGATCACAAAATGAGGCCTAGACCAATGTCCACATCATGGAATGCTGCGGTGGCCTCTCGGGTAACATCAGATGCAAAACAGATACCAGAATATTTACCCAGGTTTGATTCCTTAGGCCCCTCATTCTGAAAGCAAAAGTGCTCAGATTCAGTGATGAGAGGAATCTGAGGACACACTTGTGAGGACCAGGCACTTCACATGTTCAGAAGGTTGGAAAATAGCCTCTGGAAGGTGAATACTGTGCTTGGCTTGCTGAAGGGGTCCCTGGCAAAGCACATTCCCAGCTGCGTCCTTGTTGTAACTAGCCGTGCCTAGTGGGCTCTCTGAGCTTATGGGGCCTGCAAACAAATGATCTGGAAACTTTATAAGTATAGTATTGATTATGACTGAAGATAAAGTAGATTTAATTTCACTGGCAATCTGAAAAAGGTATCTTTAAGAAAAGCTAAGTGATCTATGAATTAGAAGAGAACAAGAAAGAAGAAATAGATAATCCCAGATCAGCTTTCCTTGACCTAAATAACTGCAAAAGATTCCTTTTTTTTTTTTTTTTGCTTTGAGATATTCCACTTACATGAATAAAGTGAAATAGTATTGTTCCTTTAGAAAGTAATTTTGACAGGTCTTACTAATTATTGAGATGATCACTTGTTTGCTGTCCAGAGAACAAAAGCCTGCATTTCAGAAAGGCCAATATTCTTTTTGTTCGCCTTATACTCATTCTACTTTCAGTGGGTGGGCTTAGGTTTATTTCAGACTTAGGTTTTCTTGCAATGCAGGTATTATGTAGGCTATATGCCTGCCCATGCATTCATGTTGATTTAAGTGTATAAAATGCTTGGACACATGGAATCATGAATCCTAGAGAAGTAATCTAAAGAGTTTATTGTTGTCAGTCAGGATGGACTAAGTTATGCTGTGCTAACAAACAATGCCACTATCTTAAAGAACAAAAATCAATAGGTTTATTTTGTGCTTATGCTGCACTTTCACTGCCAGTCAGTAGCAGTTCTTCTGCATATTGTTCAGTAGTTCAGGCTGAGGAAGTTCTAACTGGAAAATTGCTGGTTGTTACAACAGAAGGAAAGTAAAAACATGGGAAACCATGTGTTCACTCTCAAAGCTTCTACCCACATGTGTGACACATTCCTTTCGCTCACATTTTACTAGCCAAACTCAGTCATGCCTGCAGGCAACAAAGGTGGAAATGTGTAATGCGCCAAAGTCTTGGAAGCAACAGTGGTCTTGCACCCTGCTTTCAGACAAAGTCTACAATGATCCTTGTATACCCTCTCATGTGAGCATTTCCTAGATACAGTCTTCAGCAAGAGGACTCTCAGTCTTCCATGTAATGGAAATACAATCAGCAGTTGAAAGCACAGAATTAACTCCACTGGTGTAAAAGCCGGTGCCTTGCTTCTGTCCCAGAGTCACCAGGATGTCCACCAGGGAAATGAACCAAGTTGACTCTGTAGTGAAGAGGCTGCATCAGCATCAGCCCTGCGTCATCCATGGTGATTACATTATCCACATCCATGGTGATGGAGCTAAAATATACAATGATCACACACAGGACATAATGACACATTGTGGATCATGACCTGCCTAGGCCACAATTTGCCCTAGGGATCAATGGCCTAGAACTATATCAGTGAAATCTGTTGAACAATGAAAGAAGAGATTCTCTTACTTCAGTAATTGAGAAGAAAAATGAATTCTCCTACCTCAGTAACTGTGGAAAAAGACTGATTTACCTCAGTACCTGTGAAGAAGAATAGATTTTCCTACTTTAGTAACTGTGGAGGAAAATGTATTTTTCTACATCAGGAACTATGGAGAAGAACAGATTCTCCTACAGAGAAAGGGATTTTCCTACCTAGGTAACTGTGGATAAAGAGAGATTCTCCTACCTTGGTAACTGTAGAGAAGAAGACATTCTCTAACCTCAGTAACTGTGAAGAAAGATTCTTCTACCTCAGTAACTGGAAAAAATGAATTTTCCTATTTCAGTGACTGGGGAGAAGGGAAAGAAACTCTTACTTCAGTAAGTAGAGAGGAATAGATTCTTCTACTTCGAAAACTGTGGATATGGAGAGATTTTCCTCCTCAGTAACTGTGGAGAATAGATTCTCCAATGTGAGGAACTGTGGGAAAGAAAGGATTCTTCCACATCAGTAGCTGTGGAGGAGAGATTCTCCTACATTATAACTGTGGATAAAAATGAATTCTCCTCATTCAGAAACTGTTGAGATGCATGCATTCTCCTACTTCAGTAACTGGAAAAGAATTGATTCACTTACCTCCTCAGTTATGAAAAAATGATAAATTTTACTGTCTTTGGAGGAAGAAAAGATCTCCTGCCTCAGTACCTGTGAGGAATATTGCATTCTTCTACCCCAGTAACTATGGAGAATAACAAATTTCCCTATATCTGTAATTGTGGACACGGAGAGATTGCACTATTTACATGTGGAGAAGAATGGCTTCCCCTATCTCAGTCACTAAGAAGAAGAATAGATTCTGTAACTTTCATATCTGTGGAGGATGAAAGGTTTTTTTTTTACCTCAGTATCTGTGGAGAAGAATGAATTCTCTTACCTCACTAATTGTAGAAAAAGAGAGACTTTCCTATCTCAGTAACAGTGGACAATAATGGATTTTTTTTTAACCTCAACAACTATAGGAAGAATAGATCTCCTTTAATAACTGTAGAAAAGAATGAAATCACCAACCTAAGTAACTGCAGAGAAGAGATTCTCCTACCTTAGTAAGTATCTAGAAGATTTTATTATTCTACATCAGGAACTGTGGAGAAGGATACATTCTGGTACTTCAGTAACTACAGAGAAGGAGAGAATCTTCTCCCTCAATAACTGCTGAGAAGAATGGATCCTACCTTAGTAACTGTGAAGAAGAATGGACTGTCTTACCTCAGTAACTGTGGAGAAGAATGATTCTTTTATCTCAGTAAAAATGGGGAAGAACAAATTCCATAACTTCAGTAAAAGGAAGAGAGATTCTTCTATCTCAGTACAGGTGGAGAAGAATGGATTCTTCTAATTCAGAACTTTGAAGAAGAGATTACACTCCTGCAGTAACTGTGGAGGAAAATGGATTCTCCTCCTCTGTGACTTTGTAGAAGGAGAGATTCTTTTACCACAGTAACTGTTGAGAAGAATGAATTCTCCCTCTTCAATACGTGTGGAGAAGAATAAATTCTCCTACCTGCATAACTGGAGAAGGAAGGATTTATTTTAAAACTCAGTAACTGGGAAGGAGAGAGCTCCTTCAGTAACTGTGTATATGAATGAATTTTCCTAATTAGTAACTGTGTGAAAAAAGATATTCTCCTACCTCAGTAACTGTAGTGAATAATTTATTCCTGTATCTCAGTAACTGTGGAGAAGAATGGATTATCCTATCTTAATAACTCTGGAAATGGATGGGTTCTCTTCCTTCAGTAACTGTGAAAATGAATTCTCCTACCTTGGTTATTGTGAGGAGGATAAAGGGTGTTACCTTAGTAACAATGAAAGAAGATAGATTCTCCTACCTTAGTAACTGTAGAGAAAAACGGAAAGATCCTCCTCACTCAGTAACTGTGCAGAAAAATATTATCTTCCCTTAATTGTTGGGAAAAAGAGGATTCTCCTACCCCGGCAAGGGAGCAGAAGAGATTTTCCCACCTCTGTAATTGCAGGGAGGAACTATCCTACCACAACATCTACAGTGAAGAGTAAATTCTCCAACTTGAGTAACTGGACAAGAATGGATTTTTTAAACTTCAGAAACTGAAGAACAAATTCCCTAATCAGTAACTGCATGAAAGAGGAGATTCTCCTACCTCAATAACTGTGGTAAAGAATTTATTTTCCTATGTAAGTAACTATGGAGAAGAATGGCTTCTTTTACCTTCTTGGTAGATGTAGAGAAGAATGAATTCTCCTAGTTGAGTAACTGTGGAGACTGAGGAGGAAGAGACATTCCTCTACATTGGTACCCATAGATAATAATGGATTTTACCAACTCATAACTGTGCAAATGCACAGATTCTTCTATTTCAGCTACTGTGGAAAAAAATACATTCTCCTTCCTTAGTACATGTGGAGAGGAATGGGTTCTCCTATCTCAGCAACTGTGAAGAAAAGATTCTTCTGCCCAAGTAATTGTCAAAAAGAATGGATTCTTCTTCCTCAGTAACTTTGGAGAAAGATCTATTCTCTAACCTAGTAACTGTGGAGAAGGGGAGATTCTCCTACCACGGCAACTGGAGAAAGATTCTTTTGTCTCAGTAAATGCAAGGAGGAATGGATTCTTCCACTTCAGTAACTGTGGATAAAAAGAGATTCTCCTACCTCGGTAATTGTAGAGAAAAGTGATTCTCCTTCCTCAGTAACTGGAGAAGAAAAACTTTTCTTCCTTAGTAACTGTGGAAAAGGAGAGAGTCTCCTGCCTTACTATCTGTGGAGAAGAATAGATTCTACTTTGTTAACTGTAGAGGACAGTGCTGCTACCTGAGTAACTGTGGAAGAGAGATTCTCCTACCTCAGTAACTGTGGAGGAGAGACTTTCCGTCTTTAGTAACTGTGGAGAAAGAGAGCTCTTCTTCCCTCAGTAACGATGGAGAAGAATGTATTCTACCTCATTAAGCTTAGAGAAGGAGACATTCCCCTACCTCTCTGGTGAGAATAAATCTGGGCTCTTGGTCAGAATAGTATCAGTGTAGGTATCGCCAAGGCTTCTTGTTTGTGTCCCTATGAACTTGGGAATGTGCTGAAATGAGACGCGGTGGACCGGATTGAGAAAGACCGGCCAGGGGGGCTTTGGCTCTTGTGAAGCTTCTCTACCAGTGAAAGGCACAGCTCGGCACCTCCTCTTTCACAAAATGGTGTGGAAGATTATTAGAACTGAGAGCCCCAGTGAAAAAAGAAACTCTTCACATCCCCTGTAAAAGCTGTTGGTGAGAGGTCCCTGAGAGACGTGGGGGGATATCAATACTCTCTCTTCCCTACCAAGGGAACGCACCTTCTGGACATCTGGAGAAGAATCACAATAATACTTTAAAAATCACAGGACCAAAATTGAAAATCAAACCCTCACAGAAAATATGACAAGGCAGAATTGTAGCTAATTGTGGATAAGATGGTCTGCGTTTGAATTATGGCTCTAGCACTTACCAACTGTGTGGCCTTGAGCAAGTTAGTCGACTTCTCTGTGGTTTCAGTTTCCTCATTTGTAAAACTGGGATAATAAAATGACTTGTGCAGTCAGCCTTCTGTGAGAAATAAATAAGATAATGCCTGCGACACACTCAGAACAATGCATGGCACAAAGCAAACGTGCAGTCAGCATTCACTGCAAACAATTTCTCATCCTGAAAAAAATGTTGATTAGACCATGGTGAGCCAAGAGATGAAGGCCATTTTCCTTAAAAAGTCCCATTGGAGGCCTGGCCTTGGTTTCTGCAAACTGAGTAACTAAACAAGCAGAATTGAAGGTGTGCTCTGCCATTGTTCCGCAACAAAGCTTATTGCTGAGAATGGAAGTTTGAGAGAACAACTTTGCCAAAAAGAAATTTCATCACTCCTTGAAATGGCAACCATAATTTGGGGTTTTTAGGAAATTCTCTCAGAAACCCAGTGCCCTATTTTCCTCAGATTACCCCCATTTAGCTATTTGTGCCATACACCGTATAAATTGTCACATCGCTAAGTCCAAGACATCATGACTCATAGACTGCCTCTTTGTTTTCCTAAAGAATGAAGAGTCCAAGAGGAATAGAGAGGCATTTTTTCATCCACAATTTTTTTTTTTGAGATCCCCAATGTTGTGTCGGGTGCAGGTTATGGAGACAAAGATGTAGGTCATTACCTCCAGGGTCTCACAGGCTGGTGGGAAGGCAGGCCAGGGAACCTGCCTGTAGCAATTGATCCCTGGTATATTCACAGGCTTTGGGCCTGATGGAAAAGAAGGGTGGGAGCTCAGGGACTCAGAACCCCGAACAGAGGGAGGAGAATCGTGAGGGTGAGAGCGTGGAGGGCAGGGCTTCCAGAAGGGAACAGCCCAGGCCAGGCAAATGGTGAGAGAGCCTCTCACATTTGGGAACCATGAGAGTTTCCATGTGGCTGAGAGGTGGCTTCATGGGAAAGACGTGAGGGAGAGTGGTACAGGGTGGAGGCAGATCACAGAGGGCTCTGTGTAACTTATGCTGGATCTCAGCACCATGGGGAGCTGTCAAGGGAAATTTAGATTGAGCAGAGATCCAACTGGGTTCGGAATATCTCTCTACAGCAGCAGTAAAATATCATGTGGGTGACAAGACTGGGAGCCGGGAGCGGAGGCAGGAGGGTGTGGATGGTTCAGGCCAGGGATGGACCGTGGGGCCGAGGGGAGGAGACACTGGAGTGGCACTGTGCAGACAGGGGCAGGTCTTGGGGACGCATAAGACTGAAAGAAGATGTGGAAACATCCAGGCCCACAGTCTAGGGGTCCAGGGGCTGTGGCCACTGGGGTGCCATTCAATCAAAGACTTCTCCCAAGCCCACCCCAGGTGAAGCCCCTCCCCTGCCTGTGCTGGCTTGCTCCTGGGGGCCAGGGCCTCTCCCTCATTGCAACCGCCAAGCTGGACCATCCAAGAAGTAATGTAGCACCTGCCTACCATGACCCATGCCTGAGTTTCCCAGCCTGAGCCTTCATTCGCAAAGCTGTTTCTTGCTTCAAGGCCATTTCCTCATGGTCCTCCTGTTCCTGCGATGCTCAGCCCTGAATTCTTCACCAGACTCCTAACAGTGAGTGATTCGCTCCTCTGTAAACATCTCCTCCGTGAAAGGCCTTGCCCAGTCTCCAAACCTAAATTAAGTCCTCCTGTTACAATACCCTATACTT
Source organism: Theropithecus gelada (assembly GCF_003255815.1). Lineage (NCBI taxonomy): Eukaryota > Metazoa > Chordata > Mammalia > Primates > Cercopithecidae > Theropithecus > Theropithecus gelada. The sequence goes on along the minus strand of NC_037671.1, from coordinate 121,746,058 downwards.
CGCCTCATATTTATGGCAACGTGGAATTATATATTTCTGTGTGTGGCTGTTTGTTTTATATTTAGCTTCCTTCACAGACCGTGATCTCTGCAGGGACAGGGCCCCTGTGCCCCCATGCCCAGGGCGGGCTCTACACTGATGCCTAGAAAACACACATGCAAAGGCAAAGGCATGAAGTCAAGTGAACGAGAGAAGGCTGGATTGGCTCCAGGTTTCTGGTGGTTGACAGTGCCCAGTATCATTCACCAAATGTGGGATAGGCCAGGGGGAAAACACACTGTGAGAAGGAGAGAGGAGCTGTGGATCTGCTTCAGAGCCATCTGGCCCAGGCCCCTCATTCCAACTGACAGGGACTTGCCTGTCCAAATTCAATGTCTCCTATGAGTCGCCAAGCGTACAGGGATCACAGGAGCCTTGGGTTCACGAAGTGCGTGGCTCCCCTGTGCAGATGAAGGACCAATGGCGAAAGGAACAAGAGAACCCTGAACCTTCTGTAAGACAAACCCACTAAGTGCTGTTTCCCACTGGGGTCTCCTGCGGAGAAGCCCCTCAGACCAGGAATATGGTGCAAGAGCTTCGAATTCTTTCTCCTGGACCAGCGGTCACCCAAACAGCTATCATTAGCCAGCAGACTTTTGGTCCACAGGACGTGGATGATGCACTTGGTCCTAATGGGAAGTTTCCTGGATCCGTTTGGTTTGCTGCTGTTGGGAGACCAGGCGGCCACCTTCTTATAGCTGTGTCCTCCTCACTTATGTGGTCTCCAGCAGCACCGCCATCCCACAGTTTCCTGACTCTAAAGTGTCTGAGGCCCCCACTGCCTCTGGCCAAAGCGCATCACCTGCAGTTCACTCCCAGCTGCCACTCACCACTTTTGGAGCTCCTGCCAAAGCAGCTTCCATGTGCTGAGGACAGCAACCTGCACAGTTCACCGAGGCCTGACTCAGTTGCCCTCCGAGGGTCGGGGCAGCTTGTTGAGTGCAGATGGTGAGACGGAGTAGGAGGCCGAGGGGCAGGAGGCCATGCTGCAAACCACAGGTGGATTTCTGCCATTAAGGACAATGCTCTGTGCTGATGAAGGCCTAGTCTGTCACAGTTAGTAATTCTGTAATAACACATTACATTTTCAAAGCATTTGTACATTTTCCAAGTATTTTCATGTTTATTACTCTTTGTTAACAATAACTACAATTTTTTTTGACCTGAAGTACACTCCTGTGCTGCCCACTGACATTTACTAACTCATCAAATCCTACACACTTATTCTCTACTCACAGGCGAGAAAGCTGAGGCCTGGAGATGTCACCTACACTGATGGAGGTCAGCTAATTCGGGTCTGTCTGACCCAGAACCCACACCCTAAATCACTGCAGGCCACTGCCTTCTCCCCAAAGTGCCCTGAGGGAGATTTAAAAAACTCACCTCCTCCCAATTGAGCCAATGGTCCCAGCAACCATGATGGCACTATCAGGCAAGGCAGGTCCCTCTCTTACTGATGTGAGAGCTGAGACAAGGAGCCCCTCAGAGCCCAGTCTGAAGTTTCACAATGAAGACAGCTAAGTCACTCCCTTCCTCCCTGCCTCTCCCCTCCTTTCTTCCTTCCTTTCCTCAATAATGAAGCATCCATTAGAAACCTGCTCTATGGAAAACATTGCTCTGTGAGGATACTATGAAAGTCTCCTGGAAATCAGGAGTGGTCTGGGCATTTCCAGGGGTGTGTGTGCACACGTACATATATGATTCTGTTGATAGCAATATTAACAGTAGAGTAAAAAATAAAGCACCAAATCAGAATTTCTTAAAATTGTTATATATTTCAAACATTTGCACTTAGCATATTAATGCTTTTATATGTAATTCATACCATTTTATTGGCAGTGTGTCTGGAAATAGGACTAACATTTGTAAGAGTATGTGCCTTTATAGAAATATGGAAAAGAAAATGCTGCCTCTCAATCATGTCATTTTGTGACAGGAGGTAAAACTGCATGGAGAATGAAGTACTGAAAATAAAAAATGGAGGCCCTTCATTAGTATTAGGCCCTGGGTTAGCTTATCTCCACCTCGGAGATTGGCGTCTGCTAGGTTTCAACTCTTCCTCCCAAAACACACGGCCTCTTGCCTGTTGCCAGCCAGTTGAGTGTCAAGTGGAAGTTCGGAGCCATTGGCTCCATTCCGACTGCCCACAGAGAGGAAACAGTGCTGCTAAAAGGATCATGTGTTTGGGGAGATGGGCCTGAAAGCACTGGTGGGTGTGGAGAGGGTGGGCTCTGTACAAGCCCTGCTGCCTCTGGCCTGGATTGGGGGTGTGCTGCAAGGTCTGGGTGTCCAGGGCAGTCGACTCTCTAGACAGCACCGTTCAGTGTGTGCTTCCCTCACATCTGTGGGGACTACTCAGGTACAGGAAGCTGTCCCAGGCTCTCTGGACCTCATTCTCCAAATAACAGAATAGTAACGTTGCACAGGTTTATGGGAAGATTTGTGGAAATAATTACATGTCTCTAGTGAATCTGAACTAGAATTCACAAAGGATATATATGAGTTAAGAACCTGAGACTAGTTCTGCCTATCCTATAAAGGAGCATCTGTATATAATAGTATTGGTGAGATTGACAGTCTTTGCGTGGAAATTGTGATCCCTCACTTCAAATATGCATGAGAGGCCCTAGATCATGCCCTGATGATGCCTGCCATGGTTTCCAGCACAGGCCCTTGACCACACCAGCTCTAAGACGGCACCAACAACGCAGACCACCTGTATGGGCATCATCCTCATGTCCACCTCTCCACCGGCATGTCCACCTCTCCATTCACGCGTCCACCTCTCCGTCCATGCATCCACCACTCCGTCGGTGTGTCACCTCTCCATCCACACATCCATCTCTCCACGTGTCCAGGAAACTGTTGCCCTGGGGGCGAGAAAAGTGTAGTTTGTAGCAGTCTACACTAGGCTCACACTTTTGCTGTCTTCACCTTGCTAGTGTGGTGGGCCTCGGTGACCCACTCTGGTTGGTCGGTCAGCACACAGCGCGGCGACGGCAGCTCCATGGTAGACGGTGCAGTGGGACCCGGCAAGGATGGCCGTCCCTCTGGAGGGGTAGTCAGAGCCGCTTCGTGGAAGGCGGACTTCATCCGAAGGGCTAATGTCGCCAGGACTTCCTGACCGGGGAACTGCAGAAGGAGCCCCCAAAACAGTGCAAGCCACGGGGCTTTAAAGGCGCTCTTCCTTCTGCGTCCCATTTTACAAAATAACATTAATATTAGGTTGATCACAGTTAATCGTTGTTTTGTAGATTGAAAGCATTTGAATATTGACAATTTAATAAAGTTTATGTTCTATCTAAGCATGAAAACTTAAAAATTTATAAAGCACCTTCTAGAACAGTCGCTTTGCTTCAAACATTTCAATCCTCAAACCGGCCACGTGACTATGTTAGGGCAGGTATTTTTCTCGCGGCCTCAGGTGAGAAAACTGCCTCCGCTGTGCGCTGCGCTGAGCCAGGGCCCACACAGCTGTGGGGCTGGGGTTTCCAATGCCAGCGCAGAGCATCTCCCGCTGACTCATGCGGTTGTGAGGCTCCTGGGATGCCCCTCTCTGAAGTGGGTCGGGACCGCATCGGGATCCGGGCAGCCCGGCCTCGCAGAAGGCCCTGGGCCCGGGCCTGCAGCTCTGGCCTGACCCCTCAGAACCGCCCGAGGCTAGCGCGCTCTTCTCGGGCACCGCCGGGAGCCCCGGCCTCAGCCCCTCGCTCCCTCCGCCCTCCGTGTGGATCCCGGCGGCCGCCCTAGGTGGGGCCTCTCGGCAGGGCAGTCTCTAGCGCCCGCCCTCCCGTGCATCCCGGCTCCGTGGTGAGCGGCGTTTCCCGCCTTTGCCTTCTGCCCCCTCCCAGCTCCGCCGTGGGAGGTGGCGCCCTTCTCTGGCTCTCCTCAGGCTGCGTTCGCGCCTCACGGGAGGTCTCGCCAGCCTGGCAGTGCTCGGCGCCGCTTCCCGCGCGGACTGAGGAAAGATGACGCGCAGGCGCTGGGAACCCGCGGGCTTCTGAGGAGCGCGGCGGGCACGAGGACGGAGGGGAGCCCTGAGGCCACAACTGAGGAAAGGGTCGAGCTCAGGCACCGAGGCGGTGGCCGAGGGGTTCCCAGGGTGGGGGCGGACGCGCGTCATGGGAGGCGCTGGGGTAGGATGCTATGGAGGCCGCCCGAGGCCGCCCCAAGCGGCAGGAAACAGGCAGGCTGCGTCCCTCCCGCCTCAGCTACAGGCCTGTGGGGCCGCCTTCCTGGCGTGGCAGCTGCGGTGAGGGGCGGCCGCTCGCAGGCCTTCCTGGGCTGTGTGGTTCCGTCGTCGTGCAGATGGGATCAGATGGCTCTGGAGGTGGGGTCCCCTAGGTGTGCGCCCCAGACGTGCCGGCGCCTCCCCACGCCCATCAGTGAGGGTCACAGCCCCTCCCCAGACCTGGCGGGGCCTCCCAGCCCTTAATGCAGCGCTGACTGGGCCTCTGCCCACCGGACTCCCTGGTCTCAAGACGGAGCCCACGTCCCCTGCTTGGGCTGGACGAGTGACCGTCCCCTGCGGCCATGAACAGGGAGCTTTAAACGTGTTGAGGCTGAACCCCACTCTCTGGGAGCACAAGCATCAGACGCCACGGACGTCATGGTGGAGGAGACCACCCGCGAGCCTGGTGACGTCATGGTGGAGACCACCCGCGGGTCGATGACGTCACGGTGGAGGAGACTACCCCGAGCCCGGTGACATCATGGTGAAGGTGACCGCCCCTGAGCCTTGTGAGGTCAAGGTGGAGGAGACCACCCTGAGCCCTGTGACTTCACCATGGAGGAGACTGCCCCTGAGCCCGGGTGCCCCTGACCCCAGGCACTAGATGGGATCCCTGGAGGCCATGTTTTAAAATCCGTTTATTTGCTGTCTCATCTATAAATTATTTTTTAATTGCAATAAGACTGCCTACTCAAAAAGAGTTCTGGAGACAGATGATGGTGGTGTCTGCACGTAGGAATGTATTTAATGCCACTGAACTGAACACTTAAACATGGTTAAGACGGTACACTTTTTGTTAGCTGTACTTACCATAATAAAAAATTGGGAGAAAAAGTAAACACTGGCCTTACAAACACACTAGCTGATCCTGAGGATGTGCATTTTGTGCTAGCGAGGCATAAAGGAACCTCAGAGCGTTGGCCAAAAGATGTGACCATACTACGATTTGGGGTAAAGTCTGAGCCTCATTTTTTCAGCTGTATAATGAGATTAAAAATAACATGTAGTCCTCTACGATGTGGGGACAAATAACAAATGTTTGCTTTGGTAACTGCAAATTGTGAATAAATGTCACTATATAGTTAAAAAACAACAGCAGCTCATCTGGTAAGCACAGCACCACCAGCCTCCCTCATGGCAGAAACCCAGCATCTGGTCAGCATAGCACCACTAGCCTCCCTCATGGCAGAAACCCAACTCCAGTGTAGCGTCAGCACTGAACAACAGATGGGACATTAGCCCAGGAAACACAGCGGATCCTCAAGACAGGCATTTGCTCGTGGGTTGAATTTGGAGAAGCACAGCACACTCAGAGGGTAACTGTTCCCCATCTTCAAGGTCGTCCATTAATAAGTGTTTAAAGTTGGTTTGTTCTCCAGTTTTCCACGTATCTATGTGTACAGTGAAGTGTCAAGGACTCCAGCCTCCTCCACTGATTCAAGAGCACTCGTCCTCTGTACAAATAAAGACTTAGCCTGGCAGCAGAGCGAAGAAGAGGCTGCAGGGCATGTTTGTTCTCCGCAGAGGCCAAGAGTTCCCCTCAGGCTGGCACCACCCACGAGAGGCAAACAACTGTGTCTGTGGAGCTGCGTCCCCTCTGGTCACAGGGACAGCCAGACTTCCTGGGATAGGGGTCAGAAGGCGGGAGACAGGCAGGGGCAGCCAGTGAGGAAGGAACCAGGATGAGGTCCCAGGAGATGGCCGGGAGGAGACAGCCCAAGTGGAGGAGAGGCCGGGAGGCAGGTGGGCACCCTGAGCCTTCATGTCCCCTTCACTGGTGGGCAGCATCTGCCTATGAGCTCCTAATATTGCATTCAAGAGTCCAGTGAGCACGGGCATAGGGAGGGAGCATGTGGACGGGCCTCTAACCCACAAGCCAGCAAGTGACGATGGTGCCACCAAACAGGAGGCATAGGCTGTGGGTCTCCCCTTCTGAACCTGCACATTCACCAAACAGGAGGCATGGGCTGTGGGTCTCCCCTTCTCACTGGACACGGGCGTTGGGAGGGAGCATGTGGACGGGCCTCTAACCCACACGCCAGCAAGTGATGACGATGCCACCGAACGGGAGGCATAGGCTGTGGGTCTCCCCTTCTGAACCTGCACATGCAGCGGCACCTGCTTCAGGGCATCTACAAGCCGCCTTTGGCCCAGCACCTCAACACCCCTGCCCCTAAGGAGCTGCGAGTCCCTGGCCCCCAGGCTTGCCTGGGCCACAGGTTTCTCACGGGAATGAGGATCTTCATAGCACCTCACAGGCCTGCTGTCCTAGGGGCCACTGAGACCATCGCTGCGAGGCTGTGTGAAGTGCACCCCCCGGCTCAGTTCTACTGTGCAGTGGTAATGAGATGACATCTGGGGTTTTGTTTTTGCTTCTCTGACTTCCCATCCTTTCAGACTGGAGGACCCTGATCCTGCTGGGGTGGCCAGGGACTTGAGGAGGGAGTGCAGGGAGCTAACCCAGCTGACCAGCTCAGACTGGGGAGCCTCAGGTGGGTAGGGCAGGCCCGGGGCTGAGGAGGCTCTGCCTTTGACCAGGAGGCCGGTGGCAGAGATGTCTCAGGGGTAGGGTTTCCTGGCTGTTTATTTCTAGGCTAGGACCTATGCCAGTGTCCCTTTTAGAAAAGCTGGAAGAAGCATTCCTGGGTGAAAGTCTGGACAACAGTACCTGCCTGGGCGGCCCGGGCTCTACCCTTGCTTCAGCAGCCGGGGGCCCTGAGTGCCTGGTCGCTGAGTCACTTCTGCAGAGCCAAATTCCACAGACGCGCATATGGCGCCAAACACCTGGCTCCTAGACCTCCCTATTCAGGCGCTGTGCCCAGGTGTCTACATGCCTGGAGGGCGGGAGGCCTGCTGGGCATGCACGCGATCTCATCAGCACACTTAATATACATGTACCCACACCCTGCAGGCGCGTGGACAGGCAGGTCACAGCCCGGTAGCAAGAGCACACCTGGAGATTCCGTGGTGCCTTAACTTTCCAAAGCACTCTCATGTGACTGTTCCACGATGACATCTTCCATCCCCGCCCTCTCAGCCAGGCTCCAGGCTGGGCTCTTCACCTGCATTGGTAGTGGCCCCTCTGCAAACCCAGTGCTAGACAAGACAGATTATTGTCTTTTGTCCTTGGAGGAACTGAGGCTCGGAGAGTGTGATCAACACACCCAGGCCACACAGCTGGGGTGTGTCACACAGGCATTGAGTGTGTTGATCCTGGGACCAGCCATACCGTCCACCACTCTGGATACTTCAGGCGAGCTCCTTAATCCCAGCCGGGCCTCTATACATAGGTCTTAACTGTGTAGGCAAATATTTTAAGAAATGAGTAGATATATCTGCTTTAGGGAGCCCATCCATGAATATCCATGCCTGTCCAAGCAGGTAAATTGAAGGACTTGCTATAAAGTAGAGGTGAACTTCTCGGCCACATGCAGTAAGGATGGCTTACATCAAAGCGCATTTCACAATTTTACCAAGACCTCTCATATGCGTTAGCACTTGAACTTAATTTAAGATAGGATGTTGCCTTTCCTAGGAAAGACTGTATACGTGGGTAGCTTACATTCTACTCACATTCCAAGCACATTACTGTTCGTTATTCAGCCATAAGTGCCATTATTATAGGCCCTTGATGGAGTTACGTAACTGAAATGGGCTGAATTTCACTAAAATTCTATTTTGCACCTGGGGTTTCCCTCAATCAATACTTTTTGTACAAGACCTGGATTGAGACAGAAAGTTGATATCGTACAAACTAAGATAAGTTTGTGTTATATTTCCTTTTCAATTGGGACATTAGTTATTGGTTGTCACATGTACTCACACATAAATAAAATGTGGACTCACTAGGCCAGGAGGAAGGACAGATATGGGGGAGGAGAGGCTGTAACCAGAAGGCAGTAGAAAGCCCAGACCTCCCCCAGGGCCCCTGCTGCACTCAGTCCCTGTTGGGTCAGAGATAGGGAGAAGCCACGGGGTAGGGGAGTTGGTGAGGGGAGCAGCCTTGGTGAGCGGGAGGTGGGGAGACGGAGATGGAGATGGAGACAGAGAGATACAGACAGAGACAGAGAGAGGCAGAGATGGACAGAGACAGAGACAGAGATGGGGACCGAGACAGAGAGACAGAGATGGAGAGACAGAGAGATGGAGAGAGACAGAGATGAAGAGATGCAGAGATGGACAGAGACAGAGATGAAGAGAAACATAGATGGAGACAGACATAGAGACAGATGGAGAGAGATGGAGAGACAGATGAAGAGATACAGAGACAGAGATGAAGAGAGACAAAGATGGAGAGAAGCAGAGACAGACAGAGATAGAGATGAAGAGAGACAGGTGGAGAGAGACAGACAGAGAGAGACAGAGACAGCGATGGAGACAGAGAGATGCAGAGAGACAGAGATGAGATACAGAGACAGACAGACAGAGATGAAGAGATAGAGATGGAGAAAGAGATGGAGAGAGACAGAGATGGAGAGAGGCAGAGACAGAGATGGGGAGAGACAGAGATAAAGAGAGACAGAGTGAGACAGAGATGGAGAGAGATAGATGAAGACATACAGAGATGGACAGAGACAGAGATGGAGAAAGACAGAGATGAAGACAGAGACAGAGAGATGGAGAGACAGAGAGAGATGGAGAGAGAGAGAGAGACAAGGAGCAATGAAACAGAGACAGGAATGGAGAGATACAGGGAGAAATGGAGACAGAGAGAGGTGGGGACAGAGCGAGCCAGCATGTGCCACTCCAGGACCAGGTTCTGTGGCCACGTGGGCATGGCATCCTGGGCTGTGCATTGCTTTCCCAGAGCACATGGCTGGCTGTGGGGTACAGGACCAGGAAGAAACCTGGTTGCCCTCAGGCCACCTTGGGGAAGGCGGGAGGTGACTTCAAGACAGAGAGGACACCGGAGAGCTGCTCCCAGCCATCAGAGCCGAGCACAGGCATGAAACCTCGAAATGGCCTCGACTCCAAGGGGACTTTGGAGCAAGCCCAGCAGTGGAACCAGGCAACGGGTGGGGTTTGTCCACAACAGGAGGGCAGAGCAGAGGCCCAGCCAGAGGTTTCAACCTGAAACCTAGGCTCCCTCAGACCTCGGATCAGAACAAGCTCCTTTAACTGAGAATTCGTTCATATTTCAAGTGAATTGTTGCTAAATGCTGTATTTTAGGCTTAGATGAATCAAGGTCCAGCATACCTGATGATGACAAAGGGGACCTGGGAGCTGGAGACTTCTGTGTCCATGGGCAAAAGCAGGGGGGTGCTCAGGTGCTGGGAGGAGGTCCTGGGCCTCTGTGTCCTTGCAGCAGGAGGCTGGATGTGGAAGAGAAGGCAGCCACCTGGGCGTTCAGTGCAGCCCGACAGACAGCCCCACCTCTGCCACAGCCCTGCCTACCTGGTCCATGCCCTGCACCAACCCCAAAGTGACCTCTCTAAAACCCAGAGCCATTTTCCTGCTGGAAATTCCACAATGGCCTTCAATCTTAGTCGTACATTGGAATCTCTTGTAGAGATTTTCTTTTAAATGCTCACACCTGGGCATCGCCAGAAATTTAGACCTCATTGGTATGGGCTGGAGTTCGGGCACTGTTAAAAGCCCCAGGTGATCCTGACACAGCCACGTGGAGGCCAGCAGAGGTGGAACCCCTCCTTCATGACTTCCCGGCAGCTGCTTGAACCACCCCAAGCATCATCTCGCAAACAGCAGCCATGATGAAACGCCTACCTGCACCCGAGGTCCTGCAGCCGCCAAGCTGGTCCGCGCCTGCACCCGAGGTCCTGCAGCCGCCAAGCTGGTCCACGCCTGCACCCGAGGTCCTGCAGCCGCCAAGCTGGTCCACACCTGCACCCAAGGTCCTGCAGCCGCCAAGGTGGTCCACGCCTGCACCCAAGGTCCTGCAGCCACCAAGCTGGTCCACGCCTGCACCTGAGGTCCTGTAGCCACCAAGGTGGTCCACGCCTGCACCCAAGGTCCTGCAGCCACCAAGCTAGTCGATGCCTGCACCCGAGGTCCTGTAGTCCTGTGGCTGCCAAGCTCGTTCATGCCTTGTAACCTGCTTGAAAAGCGCTTCAACACCTGCACCCAAGTTCCTGTGGTCCTGTGGCTGTCAAGCTGACCCGCGCCCCTGTCACTTACTTGAAAAATGCTTCAACACCTGCCTTCCACATCCCTTTCTGGAGCTTCCCAGTGCCTCCAGTGAGTCTGCAGCTCCCAGCTCTGCACTGCTTGAAGTCACAGAGAGACGTCTGTGTCAGGGTGCACGTGCCATGCCTGGCCTCTCAGGAACAGCGTTCTGAGCTCCTCATGTGGAAGCTACTGTGGTCTCTGCTTCCATATGGGCACAGGCCATGATGCAGTAAGGTGTGAGCGAGGGCCCCACTCTCAAAATGCAACACACTTGACTGTCCAACACACACAAGGACTCATGTGCACACCCAAGTGTCTACACATGTCCACACAGTACATATGCCCACAGACACACAGTACACAGTCATACACGTGCGCACAAGTACAATGCACACATCCACATGTCTGCACATGTTCACATGAGAAGACGTGTTTGCATGTGGATTCACATGTGTGGACACCTGTGCACACCCCCACCACCACCACTTTCACCACTGTGTCTCTCATGGTAGTCAGAGGGTAAGGGTAAGAATTTCTGAATCCCATGTATGATATCCTAAAGCAAAATGCTTTTCTGCGTCCTTCCAGAGAGAAGATGCAACAGCCACAGGAAATGAGCTTCTTGGACAAGGGACATCAGGCGTCCCGTGCCCTGCCGACTTCCTGGTGCCTCGTCCCCTGAACCGGTGAGAGGTGCTGATAAAATGAGCTGCTGCACCGATGCCTGGGGTGACTGGGGTGGAGGGCTGTGGGGACAGCAGCCCTGCTGTCCTGGAGCCACTCCTTCTCCCCCTGCATCACTCCCAGGCCTCTCCTGGAGGCCTGAGCCATCCTCCCCAGGGCAGCCCCAGGCTCTGCTGCCTGAGCAAACCCAGAGCCCAGCCCTCCCTCCCCCTGCAGCCTGAGGGCAGGGACCATGGCAAGCCTTTCTCCTACAGTCCCAGTGCCTCAGCAGCCTCATTTTCGGGAATGTGCCAGCTCATTTTCTGGCCTGTTTTGTGGTGTGGCAACAGCCTCGAATCACAGCAGCCTGAGCAGCCCGGTAAATATTTACACAAACCTGGGGCTGGCAGGCCCTCTCCTTTGTGGGGCTGCTCTGCTGAAAGGGAGGGGAGCCAGGCCGGCTCAGTCCCAGCTCAGTGCAGATGGTGCCTGCAGCATGCAGCTCTCGCGGGGACGCAGCCGGGATGCAGACATGGGGTTTTGAAGCCCCTGGCAAAAGCTGGTGGCCGCTCCTGGCTGGGGCTCTGTGGTCTTGTGTCTGGAAATGTGGCCTGGGAACATCCCTGAGGTCTCCCCAGAACAGCGAAGACTGTCTTCTTTTTTATGCACAGGCAGCCCTCTGAAGTCCTCAGAATGCTCCAGATATGCACAGTCACCTCCCAGCTGGGCTCTGGTGCTCTGGAAATCAGAAACAGGTTTTTTATGTGGTTCATTTTTCTCCGTTTCCAAGCATTTTTATTGTTATGCTTATTAACAAATCACATCATCATTGCCGGTTATAGTAAGTGTATAAAAGTGCATTTAGAGGCATATCCACTGACGCGTTTCCAGGACAGAGATAGGGGCCAGGGAGGCCAAAGTTCTCAGCCTTCAGCAAAGGCAGCCATGAGTCAGTCATGAGTTACGGTGATGGGCGCCTGGTGTCACAGGACACCTCAGGCCACAGTCACAGGGAGAACTGGGCATCATCACCGGGCCCCTGGCCTGTGTGCCCCCACCCAGCCAGCGCGAGCTATGAGCTCATCACCAGCAGCCCGAAACCAGAGAGGACTAACATCCACATCTCCTCTACACCCAACAGGGACAGCTCACAGCGCCCAGGACTCAATGGAGACCAGGTGTTTGGGAGAGGCGGGAGAGGATGTGGGGTGATGCCTGCTGCTTCTCCAGTGAATAAGGTAGCTGGAGTTAGGACTAAATTTGTAAGGGAATGTTTGGGCCAGAGGACCCACCATTTCTGCGGTCTGTATCTCCCCCAACACCCCAAATGTCCAACAAAGATACAGAGCCCAGGAAAAAGCCGGGCTCAGGGAGGAGACTCGGAGGGCAGGTCACATACCTGCTGGTGGAAAGCCAGGCAGGAACCCTGTGTGGCCATGACGTCAGCACGGAAAGACCCTGGACCTCAGCCTGTCCCCACTGCATGGCAGGCAAGAAGCAGCAGCCCAGAGGTGGCCCCACATGCAGGCCAGAGTCCCAGTGTGGCTCCCATCTCCTGGGGCAGCTCATGGCACTAGCCAGAAAAGCCCAGCCGGGGGGATCCAGGGGCTCATGAGACACGAGACATTTGCTTCCTCCCTTGGACAATCCCTTCTAGGAACAGGGTGAGCTGGAGAGAGGCAACAGGGCAGGAACAGGGAGCACTGAGGGTGGTTCCTCCTGAGGGTACAGCGCACATCCAGGGCCCTGTCTGCACACTATTTCTCCCTCTCTTCTCACTCCCAATTTAGAACAAGTGCCCAGGGGAAGAAAGAAGAAAAGACACGCTGCTCCTGCTGCCGGTGCCTCGTCCTTCCAGAGTGCTCTGCAGGGCAGGCTGCAGGCAAGGCCTCCTCACCCTGGCACCCTCCCGTTCTCCATCTCTGCTGCCCCATCTGGACCTGTGAGCCAGCCTGCACCCAGGACCCCAACCTTTCCCGCTCCGTAAACGAGTCAGTGCACATTCATGGCTCCAGCCCATAAAGAACAGGGTGTTTCCGTCTCTTAGGCCTCAAATGTTTTAAATGCACAGAAAGAGATAGTGAGTGCTCAGGGCATCCCTGCCGCACGCACTCAGCAGCAGCTGTCGTGGCCGACCTGGGCACCACACTTCAGATATGTGGCTCTGCACAGTACAAGAGATTGGGCCAGTCATCACGTCCCACAGACAGGCAACACAGAGGCATTACCTACACCACAAACCCACAGGTGCTCAGGGACAAATGTTTAAGCTACTGAGGCTACACCAGGCTCAAACTCAGACGACATCTTTCAGATTATCAGAGGCAGTGTCCGCCAGACACACAATTCCCTCTGTGGAAGTCAGACCCCAGGTCACCCAGCTTGCTGGGAGGGTTCCTCCAGAGCAGAGGGAGACATGCCCAAGTCAGACTCAGGAACACCAGCAGTTGACTTCCGTAGCATTTGCCACCAGTTCCATCTCCCTGTGTTCCTGTATCTTCCCAACTTCCTGTGAATATCTCCACCAGATGTTCCGTCGGCACTTAAAACTCACATTTCAACACTTGATCTGAATTCCCCCAAATCCCACCTCTTCCCCTGGGCACCCTGATTTGGTGCTGGCACCACCATCAACCAGGCAGCCAGAACCAAACTTTGGGCTTCTTCTCACTCTCATGCTTCCATGCAAACCACTGTGGAGTCAGGTTGTTGCTCTCTCTGAACCGTCTCCTAAAATCACCGCTTTTCCCACTTTCCACCCCTAACTCTCAGGGGAACCCCTCATCACCATCCATTTTGGCCAGTCTGCCTGGAATCCCCTCAATCCATGATCCTTCCTGAAGCACAGAGCTTTCATACCTTGCTCAAGTATCCGGCACAGGAAAGTTCTTTGCTCCTGGGTGTGGAGCCCATCAGCACCCGGCTGAGCGTTGAGCCCACCTCCATGGTACCATTCTCTCTTGGGTCCCAGATAAACCAAGTGCTCCCATCTGCCACCTGACCCCACTTTTCTGCCCTGCCCTTTGCTCAAGCCATTTGCACTCAAAGTGACCTGTCCTCCAGGCCCAGCCTGCATCAGACACACTCTCTCCAAATCTACAGCAGAGGAGGCCTGGAAGCCAGGTCTGGCTGCTCCATCCAGGGGTCTCTGCCAGGCAGATGCTTGACCCTCCTGGGGGGCCTCATTGGCCCCTCCTGCTCTAGTCTTCCTAGTGTGGCTGTGGTCTCAGAGTCCTCCACACCCAAATCACCTCCAAGAATCAAAATTGAAATTGGTTGGGGAAGAAACAGGTGGCAGGCTTCTGAGGGAAGGAACCCGTCCCTCTAATTCCTAAATGTGTAGTCAACCCTGCCCGAGGGCTCCTGGAGAGAGGGAGGAGGGACACAGGGTCTCTTCTTGTATCCAAAGGCCCTGAGTCCAAATACAGTCTCACTGGGAGCTGGGACTTCAGTGCGGGACTGGGGGGTACCATTCAGTCCACAAAGTCCACAGCATGTAGGGAGGGTGAGGTTGGGGAGGAGGCAGAGGCTTGGCCCCAGGCTGCAAAGTTTCTCAGCCTGTCTGGGAGGGGTACGGCTTTAAACAAAGAAGTCCAATCAAAAGCCCTGGCTGCTGGCACAGATCACCACACCAGAGACACAACACGCCACCTTGCCATGGTGTCTGCCACTGAAAACGTCCCGAGCCAGGCCCTAACCCACCTGCCTGGGTTTTTCACTCATGGGCTGTCTTCAGGGCCATAACCTCTTGGGACAGATGATGAATGTTCATTGATTTTTAGTGGTATGTGAAAAGAAACACATCGTAAGTATTAAATAATGTATTTAAAGTTATCTGTGGTTGAAGTATGTATTACAATGTTCATTTACATATGATCTTTAAAAATATTCCTATGATTTCCTCATTTGGCAAGTATTGTATGCACTTTACTCTGCTTTCAAAGTAAATGTAAGAAAAATCCATGGCTCATCAGTACTTTTGAAGTAAACAGCTATATTCTATTTTATTTAAGGACTGAGTGTATGTTAAAAAATCAAATTACTTGCATGTAATATGTCTCCAAATGACTTTTATGATCCAAAGTTTAGAATATTTTTATTCAGATGTTTAAATATCTGCTTCTCTAGAGATCATATTTTGTTCCCAAATGATGCGAGGGACTTAGAGACATGTCTGAAGCTCTTTGCAAACAGCACATTGATGGTGTGACAGGTTATATTCACAACCAGCAAAAAGCAAAAAGGCTACGACTACCATTCTATTTCCCTTTTTGTCCATTGGATGTGAGGGACGTCTTGACATGTTATGAAGGCATCTTGCTAAATGATTGACGTGTTATGTAGGCATCTTATTAAATGATTGACATGTTGTGTAGGCATCTTGCTAAGTGACTGACATATTACATAGGCATCTTGTTAAATGGATGCAACTTAGAGACATCCTGAGATTTACTTGCAGAACTGCTGCAATGCTTTTTAGTACTTGCCGACTTTCCTTACCTTCCTCATAGACACTGTCAATTTGCATAGAATAATATATGACTATGAGGAATAAAAATACAATTCTAAGGTCCCCAACTAACTGAAATGACCCCACCTTGGCCAAAGGGACCACTGAGAAACCTTGAAAACTGAGTTCCCAGCCATGACAGGGGGAAGTCAGATATGCTTCCTGATCCCCTCTCTCACTAAGCACCATTAGGCTTTCTTCCCTGAGGGCTACACAGAATACAGCCCCTTCAAAGGAGACCACGCTGATTTCCACCAACCTGATGTCACCCCTGTCTTTTATGGTGTGGGCACAAACACTGACCAGCACTCCTTCCTGCTGCAAGAGCACTGACTGCAGACTGCAGCTCCGCCCGGCCACACAGAAGCACAGTGAGGGTTTTTGCATCCTCTGCTTCACATTTACCCTCCACACTGCCCTAGGAGAGGTTCTCCACAAGGGCTCTGCCCCTGCAGCAGACTGCTGCCTGGATATCCAGGAGCTTCCATACATCCTCTGAAATCTAGGCAGGAGCTCCCAAGCCTCAACTCTCAGCCTCTGCGCACCCACAGGCTTAACACCACATGGAAGCTGCCAAGGCTTACAGCTTGCACCTTCTGGAGCAGCTGCCTGAGATGTATCTGGGGCCTTTTTAGCCATGGCTGGAGCTAGAGCAGCTGGGACACGAGGAACAGTGTCCCAAGGCTCGGCAGGGTAGCGGGGTCCTGGGCCTGGCCCTCAAAATCATTCTTCCCTCCTAGACCTCTGAGTCTGTGAGGAGAGGAGCTGCACTGAAGTTCTCTGAAATGCCTTTGAGGCATTTTCTCCATTGTCTTGGCTATCAACATTTGGCTCTTGTTTACTTATGCAAATTTCTGCAAGCCAGCTTGAATTCCTTCCCAGAAAATGGGTTTTTCTTTTCTACCACATGGCAGGGCTGCAAATTTTCCAAAATTTTATGCTTTGCTTTCCCTTTAAATTTAAGTTCCAATTTCAGATCATTTCTTTATTTATGCAAATGAGCATAGGCTTTTAGAAGCAGCCAGGCCAAATCTCGAACACGTTGCTGTTTAGAAATTTCTTCTGCCAGATATCCTAAATCATCTCTCCCAAGTTCAAAATTCCACAGATCCCTGGAGCAGGCGCACAATTTACTCCAGTTCCCAACAAGTTCCTCATCTCCATCTGAGACCTCCTCAGCCTGGACTTCATTTTCCATATGACTATCAGCATGTTGATCACAACAATTTAACAAGTCTCCAGGAAGTTCCAAACTTTCCCTCATCTTCCTGTTTTCTTCTGAGCCCTCCACACTCTTCCAACCTCGGCCCTTAATCCAGTTCCAAAGCGGCTTCCACATTCCAGGGATCTTTATAGCAATGCCCCACAGTACCAATTTTCTGTCTCATTGCATTCTCTCATTGCTATAAAGAACTACCTTATAAGGGTCACTTATAAGGAAAGGAGGTTTAATTGGCTCATAAATTCACAGGCTATACAGGCTTCTGCCTCTGAGGAGGCCTCAGGAAACTTACAATTAGGGCAGAAGGCAAAGGGGAAGCTGGCATTACTTATGTGGCCAGAGCAAGAGACAAGAGGGAGCAAAGGGTGAGGTGCTACACACCTTTAAATAACCAGATCTTCTAAGTAACCAGTGAGAACTCACTCATTATCATGAGAACAGCAAGGGGCAAATCTGCCCCCATGATCCAGTCACCTCCCACCAGGCCCCTCCTCCCACACTGGGGATTACAATTCAACATGAGATTTGGCCAGGACACAAATCCAGACCATATCACACACCTTGCTCCTCTAACACATGGACAAAAACATCAGTCCCTTTCAGAACTTCTGAAGGTTCACAAAACACCCTGGGGAAACGTGTGCCTATTTAATTTTTGTTAGAGTTTAACTCTGATGTTGAAATGCAGGCATTTTGACTGTGAGGTGAGGGAACACTTGGAAATTTTCTCAGTCTGCTCCATGTGCTCTGGGACATTCAAAATCTCCCAGGCGTCTCCACCAAGAGACCCAGCCCCACAGGATCCTCTGCTAACAGTAGAGGATTATCCCTCCCCTCTGCCAGAGCAGCAGTGAATCACCTCTCAGCTCTTCAGGGTCAAGCCATTTTCACCATGACTACCTGCCAGAGCCTAAGGGTCCCAGCAGGACGTCCCAGATCCTGACCTGGCCCAGGACCTGCAGCCCCTGCCCAGACACGCCTCCCAAGGGCTGCTCCAATCACAGCCACCCCTCAGCTCCTACTAAGGTTCAGTTTCAATTTTGCAATTTCTCTCATATGCCCATCCCCCAAGCCTTTTCAGTCTCCTAATTTTCCAGCAAATGAGACATTACAAAAAGTCTTGTTCATCCTAGCTAAGTATCTCAATTAAAACACTCCATTCCGAAAACACGAAGCGGCATTTGGCACCTTCGTGGTAGCACAAAACAGCTGGCGAGATGCTCTGTGCTCTGAATGTCCACCGAGTCAGCTTCTGGCCGCTGCCACACTGTCGCGGGGGAGGGTGTGGGGGTAGCGGTGCTCCAGCTATCCCTGTGTGAACTGGATGCCAGTGAGGGATGGGGACTGTCACGGTGCCCTCAGAGCTGGTGATGAGTGCTTCCCACCGAGGACCCTCAGGACAAGCTGGACATTCTGCTGTCCTGGGCACCTGGCATACCTGCATGTCCTTCCAGAGACCAGGGGTTTGGCTCCCCCCCACCAGTTGAAATGTGACAGGGGAAAGCTCTGCATGTCTGTGCTTAGAAACTTGCTGAAAGATAAAGGTCATTGTTAAGCACCTTCTCTGTGTGAGACAGAAACAAGGGGGATCCCTGCTCTCAGGGCTGCTGGAGGGAGACCCTGTCAGGAGGATGAGTACTACAGTAACTGCTGTGTTCCCTGGGATGACGGCTGCAGTAGGGGTGAAGGTAAGATGAATGATGAGCACGTGGGTCCTGTTTCCCAGCTGTGCCTGGGGTGTGCACAGACACCACCCTGATCACCAGGAAAGCCTGGCCCAAACTCACCACTGACTGTGGACAGTGAGAGCTCTTAGATCTGTGCATGGCAGAGGGCTGGTCCTGGTGGCCTCCAACCTGGCAACAGTTTACACAGATGTTACACTCCTGAAAATAAGTTGGCAAGTTATTCTGTAGTAAATTTTCTGAAAGAGTGAAGGAGTCTTCTACAAAACATGATCCCACAAGCCAATGTTCTTTTTCACAAAAACCCTAATGATTTGTTCCCATCCCAGAGGATCTGGATGGACTTGGTGGGTCTAAGGGGGCTCTTGGGTCACTGGACGTCTACAGACCCCCGGGGGTTATTCCCACGTGCACACCAAGTGGAACCAGGAAGTAAACACTCTGGCTCAAGGCATCTGGTGTGCATCTGGTGTGCGTGAATCAGGAGGCCGACCCTCAGAAAGGTGTGAGGAGCCACCTCCGGTCACCACTCCAGCCAGGCGCTGGGAAGAAGTCATTCCGTTTCTAGCTGATGTGCAAACTCTTCTGAATGATGGCAGGCACGTTCTTTATTTTCTGTTTAACTTTGTACTTTTATTTTTAATTTTATTTTTTATTTTTTAAATTTAGTTTCTTTTTTACTATGCTTTTAAGTTCTAGGGTACGTGTGCACAACGTGCAGGTTTTTTACATATGTATACATGTGCCGTGTTGTGCTGCACCCGTTAACTCATCATTTACATTAGGTGTATCTCCTAAAGCTCTCCCTCTCCCTACCCACACCCCACGACAGGCTCCGGTGTGTGATGTTCCCCACCTTGTGTCCAAGTGTTCTCATTGTTCAATTCCCACCTGTGAGTGAGAACATGTGTTGAACATGAGTGCGGTGTTTGTTTTTTTTTGTCCTTGCAATAGTTTGCTGAGAATGGTGGTTTCTAGCTTCATCCATGTCACTACAAAGGACATGAACTCATCCATTTTTATGACTGCATAGTATTCCATGGTGTGTATGTGCCACATTTTCTTTATCCAGTCTATCATTGATGGGCCTTTGGGTTGGTTCCAAGTCTTTGCTATTGTGAATAGAGCCATAATAAACATATGTGTGCATGTGTCTTTACAGCAGCATGATTTATAATCCTTTGGGTATAGACCCAGTAATGGGATGGCTGAGTCATATGGTACTTCTAGTTCTAGATCCTTGAGGAATCGCCACACTGTCTTCCACAATGGTTGAACTAGTTTACAGTCCCACCAACAGTGTAAAAGTGTTCCTATTTCTCCACGTCCTCTCCAGCACCTGTTGTTTCCTGACTTTTTAACGATGGCCGTTCTAACTGGTGTGAGATGGTATCTCATTGTGGTTTTAATTTGCATTTCTCTGATGGCCAGTGATGATGAGCATTTTTTCATGTGTCTGTTGGCTGCATAAATGTCTTCTTTTGAGAAGTGTCTGTTCAATTGACAAATGGGATCTAATTAAACTAAAGAGCTTCTGCACAGCAAAAGAAACTACCATCAGAGTGAACAGGCAACCTACAGAATGGGAGAACATTTTTGCAATCTACTCATCTGACAAAGGGCTAATATCCAGAACCTACAAAGAACTCAAACAAATTTACAAGAAAAAAACAACCCCATCCAAAAGTGGGCGAAGGATATGAATTAACTTTGTACTTTTAACTAATTTTAGTCTTACAGTAGAGTCACAAAAATAACAGCCCTTCCTGACACACCACACCCAACTTCCCTGAGTTAGCCCCTTAGCCCCAGCACGACTGCCAGAACAGGACACTCACAGTTGCACATGTTATTCATGAAACTCACAGACTTCAGATAAACCTCACAGTGTTTCCACATGGGCCTGGCTTCTGCTCCAGGGTCCATCAGGGTGGTCGCCTGCATCCAGTTGCCTGAGTCTTGGCCGCCTGCAGCCGTGGCGGCTCCCTTGTCTTTCGAACCTTGACACGTTGGAAGACTGTTGATTAGTTATTTTGCCGACTATCTGGTCTGTCCAGTTGGACTGAAGTAAGGCACTATTGGCAAGAATGCCACAGAGGTGATGCCGAGTCCCTCCTGGGGCGCGATGCCCCGGCTGTCCCACTGTGTCCCTGCTGCCCCTCCGTGTCCATGCTGGCCCGCTGTGTCTCTGCCGTCCCTCTGAGTCCCTGCTGTCCTACCGAGTACTTGCTGTTCCTCTGTGTCCTTGCTGGCCCACCATGTCCCTGCTGGGGCACTGTGTCTGGGGGCTCACGAAGTCCTCGTGTTCACCACTGGCTGTGGGCCTCCATCACCGGGGGAACAACGTTACTACTGCTTGCCCACTGTGAGGTTACAAAGTGATTCTCCTTTTTGGATAATAAATATCTTCTTCGCTAACTGCCTATCACATATGTCCATATTCAATATTTGAAAAATCAAATTAACATCTCCCCAGGAATTAAAACAGCCCTATTCCCTTCCACCCCCTGCAGGCAGACGGTGTCATCGGGAGTCTGTTAGAGCCAGGTGGGGAAGGGTGGCCGCTGGCATGTCCCAAGCCTGGCCTTGAGCTTCTGACCGTCTGCTGGGAGTGACGCCCGGGGTCTCAAGAATGCCACCGTGAACTGTGTGGTTGAGGTCCTTTAGAAACTAGGCGCCTCCAGAAAAATACCTAAGTTAAAATATTGATTAAACTTCCATTTCTATAGAGGACCCAAGCATGCGACAGGAAGGAAAGTTTACTGGGAGGATCAGATCCCCGTTTAAGGGAAGAGGCTGTGGAGTTGTCCTCGTTCCCAGGAGAGTCACACACTGTGCTTCTAAGAAAGAACTGATCCTACCATAGGCGTGTGGCCGCCACAGATCCACATCCAAGCAGAAGTCACAGCTGTTCAGAAAAAAAAGCAAAAGGAAGAAAGACATCTCTGTTTGACAAGAGTAAACCAAAAATAAAATTCTGAGGCCCTCCAGTCACCTGCATGGACTTTCTCCTCAGCCACGGCTCTTAAAATGTAACCTGAGAGACGGGTTCAGGCCATGATGGAAAGTGGGGTCACACACGTCTCGTTATACCCCTCACATTAACAGCAACACTGACTTCAAGTCTGACAAAAAACGTTTTGCAAGCTATTCTCTCTGCAGCCTCCTAGCCAAAGCTTCATCTGCATGATAAAACCTTGGTCTCCACAACCTGTTATCTTAACCCATACATTCCTTTCTGCTGCATCTCAGGTCTTTGGACAAACTCAACCAATTGTCAACCAGAAAACGTTTAAATTTACCTAACACCTGGAAGCCTCCCTTCACTGCCAGCTTTGCGTTGTCCCTCCTTTCTGGACCAAGCCCCACACCAATGTACTTCTCAAATGTTTTTGATTGATGTCTCATGACTCCCTAAAGTATATAAATCCAAGCTGTGCCTGACCACCTTGGCACACGTTCTCAGGACCTGCAGAGGGCTGTGTCATGGGCCACGGTCACTCATATTTGGCTCAGAATACATTTCTTCAAATATTTTACAGAGTTTGACTCTTTTTGTGCACAATAGCAAAGGCTACAAGTTTCTTTCTTTGCTCTGATTAATCAGCCCAGAGCCTCCTCTCCTGCTACCGGTGAAATTTAAAATAAATGAAGGTGTTTTACAGATGGGGTCTGTGGAGACCCAGTAGGCAGGGGGGACCGCTTTTCTGTTAGCTCTCCCTAGCGTCCTTGGCCAGTTGAGAGGGATCTGTCATTCTCCTACCAAAAATTTCACCTGGTCACGTGGGGCCTTTTGTAAAACAGGATCTCAGGTCCCACCAGAGGTACAGGAATCAAAACCATCATTTCAGCCAGGCCCGAGGTAAGCCCTGTGCGCAGGAAGGTGTGAGAAGCATTTCTTTGCACCAGGAGCCCTCAAACTTTTCCTGTAACCAACGGGAAAGGGAATACTTTAGGATTTGCCGGCCACGCTACTCCACCCTGCCACTGTAAAATGAAAACCACCCGGGACAGTTTGTGAGTGGAAGAGCAGGGCTGTGTTCTAATAAACTTTACTTGATTTGGCTCAGTTCAGCCCAGTTTTCCATAGGTGGGCAGCATCTTGGCTGGCAAGATGATAACAAAGGACCCCAGCTCTGAACCACCCACATCTCATGTCAAATCCTAAGCCCCAGTGTTGGAGGTGGGGCCTGATGGGAGGTGATTGGATATTGGGCTGATTTCTCTCCAGTGCTGCTCTCGTGATGGTGAATGAGGGCTCGTGAGATTTAATTGTTTATAAAAGTGTGTGGCACCTCCACCATCCCACCCCCTGACACCTCTAATCCTCCTCTGGGCATGTGATACATGCCTACTTCCCCGTTGCCTTCTGCCTTCTGCCATGACTGTAAGTTTTCTGAGACCTCCCCAGCCATGTTTCCTGTACAGCCTGCAGAACCATGAGCCAACGAAACCTCTTTTCTTTATAAATTACCCAGCCTCTATATATTTATAAAGAGTGTAAGAACATATTAATCCACTTACAGACTTGTGGCAGGACAGGTGTGACCCTGGGCCAGTTTTCAGCCCCTGCTTAAGGTCAGTTACTGTCTGGAAACAGCCCTGTTTTCCTTGCAGATTCAGAAGGGAAAGGTCATGTTTCCGAACATGGAATAGGACATGCGACTATTGAGTCACACTGGAGAATTTGATTTGCATATAATTGGTTCACAAAACACTAGAAGCTAATGGATGCAAGAGTGTGGCCATAGTAATGATTTCAGGATGTCTTCCCAACAGCCCCGAGAGACAGATGTGTTATCACTTCCTTTTTATTCAGACAAGAAAATTGAGGCTTGAAAAAGGTAAATTACTTGCTCAAATTCTTATGTTTAATACGTAGGACTGGGATTTAAACCTAAGAGCTAACAGCAAAGCATTTTAGACCCTAAACTATAAGAATAAGCGTGAATGTGATTCTCAGCCCAGTGTAAGACCAGGTATTGCCGGATGAGAGATGGCCACTCCTGGGAACAGCCGTAAAGCTGAAAGCGCCAGTCCTTCAAGGTGGATCCTGAGTGGCTAAAATAGAGCCCAGCAGCCACTTGCTGTCTGTAGGTCACACAAACGCAGAGTCCCCCAAGAACCGCACCCTTGCACCTGGGTGGGCCCACTTTCTGGGCTCACCTGAACCAACCAATCAGAGCTCACCCAATCCAACCAATCAAAGCTCACTGGCTTTGGCCAAATCAAGACTCAATTGTTATCAATCAATCAGAACTCAGCTGCCTTGACCAATCAGAACTAAGCAAGTTGGAATCCTTTATCTGGATACACAGACCTGACTGAAATCTGGGTGGGAGCTTTTGCTATGAAACCGGAACCTTCCCTTTGTTCTCCAGGCACGTTTGTTTACACCAAAGGCTGCATCTTCCTGGTTTGCGAACTGTGCACTGGAGTCTCCTCCTTCTTCCAAACTCCTTTCGGAGGATGTGTTTACTCTGCATTTACAACTTCAGGAGCACTATCGCAGCCACGGTTTCTCTTCTTAGTGCTACACTACTTTGATTTTATAATCACACTATTTTGATATTGTGATAAAACATCCCCTTTTAATAATCTGTGAATTTTAGACTTCATGTGGTACAACTAAAAATCATACCAATTTCTTCCCAAGAAGAAAATTTACTCAAAATCCATAAAAGATACGGCTTGGTTCAGCTCAGTTGGCCACAGGCAGGTAGCCTCTTGGCTGGAGGAACGGAAACGAAGGACCCCCACTCTAAGCCAGCTTGGGAGACTCGTGGTCTGGCCGAATGCTCCCTGCAGAGGGAGATGGCTGTTTGCGTGTTCTTGGTGCAGGTATGGCAGATCAATCTGACGTCCCTTATTAACATATCTGTCATATCAGCCACCTCTTTAAACGGGTGTCGCGGAGTAACAAGATCCAGAAAAATGCCAGCAGTCCAGTTGGAACACCGGGTCCCGTTGGCTGAGATGCTGCTGTCCCCAAGTGAGGACAGGCGCTATCAGGGAATGCAGTCACAGCATCCACATGTCAGGAATCAAGGGCGATCGTTTTCTCCGGCATTTACATTCGGTCACGGTACCCCTTGCCCCAGATCACATCTATAGAGTCTCGACAGCCCAGCCACTGACGAATTTCTCCGGCCCTGCATAACATCATGCCTGTCTGGTACAGATCCGCTAGACTAAAGGAACGAGGTGGAAGAGGCTTTTGTGTCCCTCGGTGCAGGACAGACTTGTCCCTGTAGAGAAGTATTTACAATGAGGGCAGAGCTGGGGTGTGAAGGACCCTCCACGTGGGGCTGCTCCCTTCTCCCTGCAACGCCACACAGGAGGTGGTCTCCACAATGCCTCATCCCAAACACTGCCATTGTCTAAGTTTGAACACTGTGTGGCTCTAACAGCACTGCCTTCGCCAGTGGCTGAACACTCAGTTTCGAGTCAGGTGGGCCATCTTTCACACAGGTAAGAATAGATGGGGAGAGAGAGCATTGATGTGGTACAGACCTACGACCTGTGAGAGAGCCTAGACCTCCACTGGCCAGTTACCCAAAGGTGGTACAAGTGAATGTGCCCACCAGGGGCTGTACACGTCAGGTGTAAAGTGGTTATCACTATGCCTGGCATGTAACGGACTCAGAAAACACTGACTATTATTTTGCAAGAAAACAAGTAGCTCAAAATAGCCACAATGATGAAGAATTGGCAGCACTGC
This sequence comes from Theropithecus gelada, assembly GCF_003255815.1. Lineage (NCBI taxonomy): Eukaryota > Metazoa > Chordata > Mammalia > Primates > Cercopithecidae > Theropithecus > Theropithecus gelada. Next base: position 121,720,860 of record NC_037671.1, on the reverse strand, counting down.
CTTCATTTCAGGATAAGGAAGTTGCCTGGAGGTGCACACCCAGATTGTACTGGGAAAGGAGGGTCCCTGAGCTCAGATCTGCACACCACTAACCAGCCCGTTGTGCAGAAGCCCTTGAGCTGTGGCCACAGCTCACACCAGGTAAGAGAAAATATCTGTGGTCCTAACTAACCACAGCCAAACTTGGAGGCCAGAGCCTACTGCCAGATGCATGTCCCCAGCTGAAAGGTGGCCACCGTGGCTAAGTGAGAGGGCTTGCTCACATTCCACAGAGCCTGTGTTCACGGCACCTGCATCCACAAAGCTGTGTCCACAGAGCCCCATGTTTCAGGGACCTGTCCTCCAGGGAGCCTGAACATGGGAGGCCCACGTTCCCTCTCTCCTCCATCACTTCTTCCTGGTCCTCGAAGCATTTCTTTCAGGTCTGCCTGGTACTGTGGCTGCTTCTGGGGACTTTGGACCTTTGGGCTCCTCTGTCTCAGTGGGATCTTTGTCATCCCTGCTGGTCTAGTGGGAAAGCACCCTGAGCATGGCTGGGAAGCCAGCAATGTGAAGGAATGCACGTGGTGCTGTCTGGCTAACTCCGGACTCCCAGCCCTGCACAAAGTCAGGAACTCAAAGTGACACAGAATCCCCAGTGGCATCAAGTGGCAGAGGCAGGTGGAGTTTGGCTGAGTTGTTACCTTTGGTCTTTGTGATGCTTTGTGACCAGGGTCTGCTCTCTGGAGCCTTAATCCCAGGAGAGCAAAAGAAGAAAGCATTCCTAGATCAATGTCTCCTGGCTTTTCCGGCCTGGCACCCAGAGTTCAGGTTCTTAAACTCTGCCTAGCACACAGGTCAGCAGCACTTCCCACAGAACTGGACCTCCAGTTATAGCCGGCACTTTAGCAAGGTCACACTCACTCATGAGCCTCAAGAGTGATGCCCATCCCTGACCCTGAGGGCCAGCCAGTGCAAGACCCACACTCAACATTCTCAATGTGGCTTTCGCCTGCTCTTGGACACCCGAGCAGGTTTCTGTTCCTGAGCCCTGTGGATGGTTCAGACGTCCCCATCCACATGAGAGTCATGTGATGTGGCTTTAATTTCCACCTGGCAGCCCTGGAAGCCCAGGTGTGTCTCTGGAATGCATGGCTTCCAACTCCTCTACAGCCGTAGGCAACAGGTCGACCCGGGGCATGTGTGGGTCACCTGCAGTGGACAGGTGGGCCGCACGGGGTGTGTGGTCGCCTGCAGTGGATGGTGTGGTCACCTACAGTGGAGACAGGTGGGCAGCATGGGGAGTGTGGTCACCTGCAGTGGGTGGTGTGCTGCCTTCTGCAGTGGATGGTGTGCTGCCTTCTGTGAGGCAGGACAGGCTCTACGTGCCCTTCGGCTTCTGGGCAGACCCAAGCTAATGAGAACTGCCCTGGACTTTGCTCCCGTTTAACTTTCCATTAAGAAGAATGTTCTTCGGCCGGGCGCAGTGGCTCAAGCCTGTAATCCCAGCACTTTTGGAGGCCGAGATGGGTGGATCACGAGGTCAGGAGATCGAGACCATCCTGGCTAACACGTTGAAACCCCATCTCTACTAAAAAAAAATGCAAAAAACTAGCCGGGCGACGTGGCGGGCGCCTGTAGTCCTAGCTACTCTGGAGGCTGAGGTAGGAGAATGGTGTAAGCTCGGGAGGCGGAGCTTGCAGTGAGCTGAGATCCGGCCACTGCACTCCAGCCTGGGCGACAGAGCCAGACTCTGTCTCAAAAGAAAAAAAAAAAAAAAAAAAAAAGAAGAATGTTCTTCTTCACTCTGAGTCTGGGCCGAGTGCTTGTCTAAGTGCTTCTCTGGGACAGGGAGACAACACTCCTTCCCTGGAGCCTTCCACTGGGCCTTGACATCTCCCATCACTGGACTCTGAGTTAACTTTGTGGGGCCAGCTCTTTGTGGGGTGTGTGCACGGCTGCAGGTGAGGAGACCTGTGAGAGTCGGAAGCCAGCTGCCACCCCAAATGATAAGCACGTTGTGGCTGTGTCCGTACAGCTTCATTGCATGAGGAAAGTGGCTTCTGTCAACGCAGGGTCTCCACCTCGGAATGTGGCAGTGCACAGATCCACCACTGCCCTGTGCTCACAGGTCACAGAGAAAAGAAATGCTTTCTCTATTCCTTTTCTCAGTCAGTATTTTGTGATTATAGAAAAACTGTGCATACTTGGAAGTAGGGAAGGAGGAAGAAAAACAGAAAGAAAATAAACTGAAAGAAAAAGAAAGAAGAGGCCGGGCGCGGTGGCTCAAGCCTGTAATCCCAGCACTTTGGGAGGCCGAGACGGGCGGATCACGAGGTCAGGAGATCGAGACCATCCTGGCTAACACGGTGAAACCCTGTCTCTACTAAACACATACAAAAAACTAGCCGGGCGAGGTGGCGGGCGCCTGTAGTCCCAGCTACTCGGGAGGCTGAGGCAGGAGAATGGCGGGAACCCGGGAGGCGGAGCTTGCAGTGAGCTGAGACCCGGCCACAGCACTCCAGCCTGGGTGACAGAGCAAGACTCCGTCTCAAAAAAAAAAAAAAAAAAAAAAGAAAAAGAAAGAAGAAACCACCTTAGTTTTAGTTTGCTTAGAGTTGTTGAAGTGACTCAGGAAAAAACCTTCAATCTGAAAATAGTGGCCAACACGAGATGGGACGCCGATTGCTGTATGAGTAAGAGGAAGCGCTGCAGACCACCGCCGACGAAATTCTGGATTTTTTGAGGAAGGATTTCCTGAAGCGGGTGTTGAATATGGGCATGAAGCCATGAGGCTGAATCTAGATGTGTGTTTCACGTTTCTCACAAGAGCTGATGTTGGTTTTTGATTGCAAACGATGCCCATTGCCGAAAAACAAAAACATGTGTGTCATGAGGAGCCTTGGAAACCTCCCCAACCCCTCCACACAGAAGTGATTGTGAGTGCCGCTCCAGGCCTTGCCCTATGGGATCTATAGGACCCATAGAACTATAGCTGCCTATACAATCCTGTGGGTACAATCTCTTAATGTAGGTGAGTGTGTGGTCTTTATAACATAGAAGTACATGCGAGCCTCATGGGCTGCTTTTATTGACAATTCATGATAATAATAGCACACAGTGTGTGTGGGGCATGGGATGGGGGCTGAGTACTTACTGACTATCCTGTGAGGTGGTGTGATTTCTATCCCCATTTGGCCAATGAGGGCCTGTAGCACAGAGAGGTTACCAGCCCTCCCAAGGCCAACAGAGTTGATGGAGGGCCAGCTCCTGCACCATGCCAACCTGACGCACTGTGTGGTCAAAGCCCTTCCCACGGGACTCATCATTTTCACGACCCCATATTATCATATCAATGTGCCATAATTTATTTAGATCTTTCCCTTTGTTGTTTCAGTTTTTCCCTCTTATAAAGCACATTGCAATGAACAGCTCATAGCCAAATTTTTGTGTACCTCATTATTTCCTTATGCCCTCCCCAACTCCTCACTCTACAGTGACTCCACTGGGCAAAAGCTTGCACTCTTTAAGAATTTGGAAAATGTGTTGACGAATTACTTCCCAGAGAGGGGGGTGTCAACCCCCCTGAAGCAGATGGAGAGGCCCGCCCATGCCTTTGCTAACCATGGGAACACTGTTCCTAAAGGAAAAAGCTTTGCCAGTTTGGTAACTGCTGTGATTTGAATGATGATGGCTCTTCCAAAATTCAGGTTGAAACTTAATCTCCAAAGCAACAATATTAAAGGGTGTGGTTTTGGGAGGCCCCACCCTCATGACTGGGATCAGTGCCCTCACAGAAGGACTGGAGGTTGAAGGGAGCGTGCAACTGAGCACCTAGCAAGAAGGCCCTCGCCAGACACCAGTGCCTCCACCTTGGACTTCCCAGCCTCCAGAACACTAGGAAATTGCTTCTGGTTCTTTATAAATTACCCAGGCTCAGATATTTTGTTAGAGCAGCAGGAACAGACTAAGAGAGTAGATAAGAACTGTCTTTTCTGCTCTAACATTCTGGCCATCTTTGAGAATAGGCTCTGTGTGGCCTGCCCAAGGACAGGCATGATTTCAATCCTTTCTCAAAGAATCTGCTGGCAATGTGACCTGTAAGGCAGTAAGTTTATGCAATTAACATTTTGACCTGATTTCTTCATTAACAGTCTGAGCTTGGCTGGGCTGTAAAGCTGAGCAAAGGTTCAAGACAGAGCTTGGGCTTCTGGTCTTTCCCTTACAGGTGTGTATTTAACACCAGGGCTCTGCCAGGCTTCTAGAAAGAGCCTAGGGTGAGAAGGAAGCTCAAGGAGCTTGTACTCCCAGAAGAGCTGCATCACAGAAGTAGAGATGGGGGCTGCACATGGGCCATGAGTACCGACGGATTGCAGTAGCCCCACTGAGGCCCCTTCAGGTGATAAAGACAAGGTACAACCAAAGCCTCTGGGGGCTGGTCCCGGTGGTGGAGCTTTGGTGTCATTGGGGATCATGGCAGGGGCAGGTCCTGGGGGCTGGTGTGGGCTCTCTGCCCTCACACTTGGGAAGGAGCAGAGCAGGCCCTGAGACACCACCACAGCCTCCTCCTTCCAAAAAGAGGAAGAGACCGTGATGTTCCCGCTCTGCCCGCGTGACTCAGCCAGGGCTGTGGCCGACTGCGTGACCACCAGGAAGAGGCTGTTTACATCTTCAGGAATCCCACATCTGGCCAGGCTCAGCTCAGGGTGGAGGGTCCCCTGAGCACTGGTAATGACTGGAAGCCTGCAGTCCCAAGCTAGGTGGCCTGGCCCCAAGCTCCTGAGATTTGGACATCAGAACACCGAGTCGCTCAAACAGGTTCCTGCACATCTGTGAGTCTCCGTTTTCTTCTCTGTGAAATGGGGACAATAAAACCACTTACTTTATTGAGTCACTGCAAGCCGGAAGAGGGTGACGTGTGTAAAGAGATTAACTCAGTATCTAGTACCTCTAAAGTGCTTAACAAATGACCCTATCACGGTGATTTCAACTGGCTTATTTCTTCGTAAAATGAACGCGGAATCCATCCATGGGCTCGTTCTCGGAATGCAATGAGGTCCCCAGCAAACTAAAAACCCTTCAACAGCAGCAGCACCTCCCTCCACACCACGTTCCTCCTCCTTGATTTCTAGACCCAAATGCGGATTGAGGTGGGCAATGGGGTCGCACTTATCCTCACTCCTCGTCATCACCAGAGAGGTGGTGACCTTCCGGGGACCCCCACAGACAGGCTTGGTCTGGCTCTGCTTGCCAGGAATTCCCTCAGTCGTTTTGCGTTTCTTTTATTTTGAGTCATTCTTTCCCGTCAGTGGGGCTTAGTGTTTGCTGGATGAGCGCAAGTTCCGTCGGCAGGCGGCATCCGGTTCTACAGGGTCCTCTGCGGACACTCGGGTGCCCGGGAACCAGCAGTTCCACGTTGCATTTTCCTGGAAGTCTGAGCAGAGCACCCGGGTCAGGCGAGTTCCCAGAAGCTCCTTGCCTTCTCTTGCCTGCATAAGGAAGGCTGGGGAGGGCGGCTCCTGATCCTGAGGAGAAGCCACTGGGATCTCCTGCAGCTGCTCAAGACCTCTGCACTGTGGCTGCGCCTGCCCATCTGGAAAGCCTCGGGCGTGCAGGAGCTTGGCTGGGCTCCACATTTGGACACAGAACCTGCTCCATCTGAGCTCATGGCTCTCGATCAACCCAGGCTCGGGGAGCTTCTCAATGGGGTGGAGTTTTGGGTTTCACCCACTTGGCTGATTCTTCCTGCCCCATGTAATTGAATCAATCCTTTACGTAAATGCTGTTTCGTAACTGTCTGGGCTTTTCAGGGCCTCTGGGCCCTGGTCGAAAACATAACTCAGCTCCTTCCTCCCTGGGAGGCTCTGCGTGGCAGGCCTGGCTGGTGGGAGGGCTTGGTGCTAGAGGTGTCCATCGGGTAAGGACCTGGAACTCCTGCGGTGAACATGGTGGCCATGTCCCTGCAGACCCCAGCCTGCTGAGCTCTCCAGGTAACCCTTGTTCACTTGAGCTGCAACACGCAATCGTGCCCCCAGGAGGCCACTTGATGCAGAGCAATAGCCAGGTCCTCGACGGTCCAGCTGCAGAGACCTCACCAATCCCAATCTCCCTGGTTCCTGTGTCGGCCTCAGCCTGCTCTGGGCCACAGCTACACAGCACGTACCTCCTCATCAACACCACGCATCACGCTCTGCCCCCAGCCCCTCCACGCGTGAAAGGGGACCGCTCTTCAGGTTTCTCTGGGCTGTAAGGGTCCCCCAGTCTTTGTTGGACATCTGTTAAGTCCAGCCTTTCCAAGCAGATGCAGTCCTTCCTCTCCAGCCAATTCCTCCAGATGAGGCCATGTGTTCCCAAGCACGTCGGGTCACATTTCATGTGTGTTTTGGTCCCGAAAGCAGGACACTCATGAAAATGGCAGAAAGGTCTTCAAACAGCTCCCCTTTTCACCGCAGCCATCACAGGTGGAACTGGAGGCACAGGTGTGTGTATGGCACAAATGGCCACATTTAGCTCGGAGAAGCCATCACGGAAACCCAAGGACTGAGGTTAACCAGGCCCTGGCGTTAGATTTGAGGCATGAGCAAGAGGCTCAGCAAAGCAGAGGGCGAGTCCTGAGGCCTGGTTTCCTCCAGAAAACCCATCCCTCCTGCCTGCACCTTCCAGGCTGCAGAATACACCTGCTCATGACCGCCTGCCCCGGCACCGCCTCGCCGCCCCTCCTCAAGTCTCTCCTTCCTGAGGCACAATTTCTGCTTTAGCAAGGGCGGCCCCGGGGCCCTGTTGGAGTCTGTGTCCGGGAGGGAGCAGACCTCATGTCCGTTTCCTACACACCCTGCAAGCACCCATCAAGGCATCCAGGTGTGCCCTTGGTACCTAATAAATGCTCGACTCCTTCAGAATCCATGTTTACTAGGGGGTTGGGTATAAAATAATCACAGGTAATAATCTCACAGAGTCAAAACTGCCTTTGAGAATTCCTTAAGAGCCACAAATCACAGCATCGAGTTGCATCTCGACCATCACAGGAGGCAGTGACCCCCAGGCAGGACCAGTGGCCGTCTCCCGGGAGCGTGCTCAGCAGAAGACACCGCCTCCAGACTTCAAATTCAGGCCCAACACAGGAACACACAGCAGAGTTGCAGCTGAACTGTGTGGATGGTGCGGCCGTGGCCATGCTCCCAGAGCAACACACGGACCCACCAGGGAGACAGGAGCAGGTGCTAGGAGCTCAGAGGGTACTGCCAGCCTCTGCAGTGCTGTGGCCACACAGGGCCACGGAACCACCCGGGGGACAGGAACGGGTACAAGGCACTCGGAGAGCAGTGCTGCAGCCACACAGGGTGTCACAAGAATGAGTGAGAGACAACTACTCTGTAGGCCAAGCCTGCACTGATGCAGGCCAGGGTTTCTCCGCGTTGGCTGGCACAGTGGACGTTCTGGACTGGATAACCCTTCGTTTCAGGGGGTCCTGAGCACAGCAGTGTTTTCCATGCATCCCTGGCCTCTGCCCACCAGATGCCAGCAGCACGTCCACTGTCACAACCGAGTCTCCAGACAGGGTCCGATGTGTCAGGGTGGGGAGCACCCCCTAAGGCTTCTACTCGGCCTCAGGCACCATGAGGCCCTTTCACTGGGTTGATGGGAGCACTGATCGTTCCGGCCCTGCCTGGGTCCCCACTCGCTCTGCTGACTCCTGGAGCTTCTTCCTCACTATGAGCTATTTCCTCGGTTTGCACCCACCTGGGACACCTGGATCCGCTCTTGGAGCTCACCATTCTCGACAATGAAAATTTAGCCTCTGTCCTCCCCGAACTGTGACCTCTGTCCCCCAAACGGGTCAAACTCCTTCCTGCACTGTGACCTCTGGGCGGGAAGTCAACAGCTTGTCCCCTCCTGGCTGCAACCTCCTTGAGGGCCCCCACCCTGTGCTTCCTGCTGCCCAGAAGCCGCGTGGATTCTGGTCCTGAGTTGTCTCTCTTCCCATTTCAATTTCTAAAGCTCTGTCTAGAGGGACAGGAACAACTTTCAGCTCTAGGAATGGGGTTGGGGCCAGAGGCGGCATCTTAGAGGGGTGGTTTCAGGAGGGGGCAGCAGAAGAACCCAAGTCTGCGGGGGTGGGTTTATTTGCTTGCGAGCAAACCACTTCCTTTCCATCCTCGTGTGCCTGAGAGGTGCCTTGGGTGTGGCCTCCTCTCCAGTCCTCACGCATGGGTGACTCTCCACTGTGGAGCACAGCGCCTTGAGAATGCCGTCTCCTCTCCCAGAACTTACACACCCGCGCAGGTCCACCAAGAGCGGAGCATAAACAAAGAGACAGATATGCCTGTGAATGTTTCAGAACCAGAGAAAGGAAGAACACATCCCGAAATGCAGTCAGTGCCAACCACCGTCCACAAATGGGAAAAGAGACACTGACCACTGCGCTCCAGCCAACCACCGTCCACAAAGAGGAAAGGAGACACTGACCACTGTGTGCCAGCCAACCACCATCCACAAACAGGAAAGGAGACACTGACCACCACGTGCCAGGCAACCACTGTTCACAAACAGGAAAGGAGACACTGACCACCACGTGCCAGCCAACCACCATCCACAAACAGGAAGGGAGACACCGACCACCGCACACCAGGCAACCACTGTCCACAAACAGGTAAGGAGATACTGACCACCACGTGCCAGCCAACCACCGTCCACCAACAGGAAAGGAGACACTGACCACTGCACTCCAGCCAACCACCGTCCACAAACAGGAAAAGAGACACTGACCATCGTGCGCCAGCCAATCGCTGTCCCACAAACAGGAAAGGGGACACTGACCATCGCATGCCAGCCAACCACCGTGAGCCAGCCAGACAACCACCATCCACAAACAGGAAAGGAGACACTGACCACCACATGCCAGGCAACCACTGTCCACAAACAGGTAAGGAGACACTGACCACCGCGCGCCAGCCAACCACTGTGAGCCAGCCAACCACCATTCACAAACAGGAAGGGAGACACCGACCACCGCACGCCAGGCAACCACGGTCCACAAACAGGAAAGGAGACACTGACCACCGCGCACCAGGCAATGGGAGGCTGGTGTCGCTGGCTTCGGGATGCACCCTGAGATGCGCTTTGGCAGCCGGTGCAAGCCCCTAACTGTATCTGCCCCAGCCTATTAAAACGCGTTTTTCTTCCCTGGGCTGAGGCAGCCTGGTGCTGCCCGAAGAACACAGAAATGTTCAGAGTACCAAGAGCTTCACTGCAGATAATCCTTAAAGTGGATTATTTCATTCACAGAATCAAAAATGCAGAGCATTCAGGACCAAAACCTTGTCCTAACAGCAGCAACAATAGCAGCCTCCGATGTCCAACACCACGTGCAACTGTCATAAAAACCGTGGGAGGAGCTTAAACATGAGGCAGAACCCTCCCGCTGCTGCTTTCCAGATGGGCAAGTAAGGCTCAGAGTCCTGCGGTTTACTCACCCAACAGAGCCAGGCAGCGGGAGAGCAGGCTGTGCAGGTGTGAGGCTGGGATTGTCCCTCCGACGCCCGGTGACGGCCCTGCAGAGCCAGGCAGCAGTGAGGGTGGAGGTTTGGAGTTTGGTGTGGTCCGATGTGGAGGGTGGGGCTCAGGAAAGCAGCCTCACCCCATCATCAGCACGGCCTTAGGACAGGACGTTGCCTTTCCCTGACTAGTGAGAGAAAGTCAGTAGGCTGACAGGGCAGTGGCAGCAAAGCAGCCGTCCGGGGCCCTGAGCCGCCCGGGGTCTCCCCCTCATCTCTTTCTGTGCTCGGAAGACCCAGGCCCCGTTGGTGTAGAGGGGTTGCTAGCTCTAAGGAGATCTCCTGGCCCCTAAACTGACGTTTTATTAACCAGGTTGATGACTGTGGAACTTCATTATAAGGAAAGATTGCCACCTTCATCACTACTTATTATTCCTTTTCTTAAGAGGCAGGAAGGTGCCTCCTCTTGTAACTAGAATGGGATTTGCAAATCCATCCTGAGTGAAGGGCCATCTTTCCCCCACATCTACAGTCCTGACCCAAGAGCCAAACTGTCTTGAAGTCAAACGGCAGCTCATCCAGCCTGTGGGAGGCACGTTCCTGCCCAACCTGTGGGAGGCGCTTTCCCGCCCAGCCTGTGGGAGGCGCTTTCCCGCCCAGTCTGTGAGAGGCGCTTTTCCGCCCAGCCTGTGGGAGGTGCTTTCTGCCCAGCCTATGGGAGGTGCTTTCCGCCCAGCCTATGGGAGGTGCTTTCTGCCCAGCCTATGGGAGGCGCTTTCTCACCCAACCTGTGAGGCGTTTTCCCGCCCGGCCTGTGGGAGGCGCTCCCCGCCCCCGCCCCGCCCCGCCCCAACCCGTGGGAGGCGCTTTCCGCCCAGTCTATGGGAGGTGCTTTCCCGCCCGGCCTGTGGGAGGCACTCCCCGCCCCACCACCCCCGCCACCGCCCCAGCCTCTGGGAGGCGCTTTCCCGCCCAGCCTGGGAGACGCTTTCCCATGCAGCATGTGAGGTGCTTTTCCACTTACTCCTCACAAAACTGACCTGAACACCGTGTGGAGAATCTCATCTTATCTGCAGACATCACTGTTGGCGGATTTTTGGTGGGGAAAGACCAACATTCACACACACCAGCCAAACATCCAATGTCCACTCAAATCAGCACTTCTGTGCACCCTCGGCCGTGGCCCACGTGGAACACTGCACAGCCAGTGGCCAGCCTGCCCTTGGGCACGCGTGGCACATACGCAAAGCCAGTGGCCAGCCCCGAGGGTCGCCACGGCCGTCTGGGAGGAGCCACCTCCGTAGAACTCCTGGCCCTGCAGGCTTCTCTGTTTGGTCCTTGCCTCGGTCCAGGCAGGGAGACACGCCTCACAGTATCCCCCGTGAAACCGCACAGCGAGGGCAGTGCCAGGAGGGCTGGTCCAGGTGCTGTGGATTTTCCCCTAAATTATTTTTGATCTTCCAGTTACAGTTTAAAACAGCTAAAATGTTAAAACAAACAAACAAGCAAGCAGTGGAAGTGAATTCAGTTCAGTCATGAGGCGGGAAAGCCTGTCCCCCGTCACTGCGCTGGTTTGGTGGCCTCCACGGCAGGCCTAGGGGCCAGGATCAGGTTCCGAGGATCCTGCAGCCGCAGGCGGCCCTGAGGCCCCCCTCCCCACTTCTCTCCCCTTCCTCTCCCCTCCCTCTTTCCGCTCCCCCTTTTCCCTCCCATCCCCCTCCCCCCTTCCTCTCCCACTCCCAGAGGCAGAGCTTCAGGGCCTCCAGGGTCACTCCCCGACCACGTCCTCGTCTGATTCCAAACTGGAAATTTCTTCTAATCAGTCTCATCTGAATACCAAATGAGTAACAAGTGCCTCCCTTTTCCATGTCCTGGCTCTTGCCTCCAAGCTGAGCTCCATGGAGAGGAAATCCAAGACATCTGCCCACTCACCCTCAGCAGCCTCTCCAGGCCCGGTGGTCTACACAGCTTTGACCCCAACAGACAGACACTAGCCGCGTCGCGGGCGCTACAGGCCCTCCTGGGACAGTTCCAGTGACACACCTGGATCTTCTCTTCATGGACTCACCTCTCCAGGTCCTCATCCCGGGCCGCCCCGCCCCCAGCCCTGTCTCAAGCCGTTCCTTGGGCTCTGGTCTCCTGGGAAGCACTAGATGATGTGGGCACAGCCACAGCCATGAGGAGCACTGGGTGATGTGGGCACAGCCACAGGCTTGGGGAGCGCTGGGTGATGTGGGCACAGCCACAGCTGTGGGGAGTGCTGGGTGATGTGGGCACAGCTCATGTAATTGAGCTTCACTTTATGGCCTTTCCAGATACTGTGTTTTTCAAGATGGAAGGTTGGGGCGACCCTGCAGTCAGCAGATCTGCTGTTGATGTTTTCCCAACAATGTGTGCTCACTTCATGTCTCTGTGTCATATTTTAGTAATCCTCGCAGTATTTGAATTTTTTTCATTATGATAATAATTGATGGTTATTTGTGAGCCATGACCTTTCGTGTTTCTATTACACCTGTTGAGGGCATCACAAACCACACCCGTGTAAGATGGCAGACTTAGCCTACAAACATTGTGTGTGATCTGACTGCTCCGGGGACCAGCCACGTCCCCATCTCTCTTCCTCTAGTTGGGCCTCCCTGTTCCCCAAGATGTGATATAATGAAATTGGGCCAGTGAATACACCTATAATGGCCTGTATGTTAAGGGAAAGGAAGAGTCATATCTCTCACTTTAAATCAAAAGCAAGAAATGATTAAACTTGGTGAGAAAAGTGTGTTGAGAGCAGAGACGGAATAAAGGCTGGGCCTCTTGCACCAAGCAGCCCAGTTGCAAATACAAATAGAACTTCTTGAAGAAAATTAAAAGAGATATTCCAGTGAACGCATGAATGATAAGAATGTGAAACAACCTTACTGCAGAACGTTTTAAGGTCTGGAGAGACGATCAAACCAGCCACAATATTCCCTTAGGCCAAAGCCTAACCCAGAACGAGGCCCCAACTCTCTCCAATACTATGAGGGCTGAAAAGTTTGAAGTTAGCAGAGGCCGATTCATAAGGTTTAAGGAATGAAGCCATCTCCGTCACATAAAAATACAAGGTGCAGCAGGAGGTGCTCACGGAGAAACTGCAGTAGGTTCTCCAGGAGATTCAGCAAAGATCACTGATGAAGGAGGCTACACTAAACAGCAGATTTTCGCTGTAGACAAAACAGCTTCTACTGGAAGAAGAGCCTGGTTTCGAAGCTTCAAAGGACAGGCTGACTCTCTTATTAGGGGCTAATGCAGCTGGTGACTTTAAGTTGAGGCCAATGCCCATTTTCCATTCTGAAAATTCTAGGGCCCCTAAGAATGATGCTAAATCTGCTCTGCCTGTGCCCTGTACATGGAACAACGAAGCCAGAATGGCAGCATATCTGTTTACAGCCTAATTTCCTGAACATTTAAGGTCACCGTTGAGATGAAAAAAAACATTTTTTTAAAATACTGGTACTCACTGATTACGTACCTGTCATCCGAGGCCTGTGATGCAGATGTACAAGATTAACGTGTTTTCACGCACACTAACACAACATCCATTCTGCAGCCCATGAATCAAGGAGTCGTCTCAACTTTCAAAAAATCTTACTATTTAAGAAAAGCATCTCATACAGCTGTAGCTTCCATAGATAGTGATTCCCCTGATGATCTTGGCAAGGTGAATTGAAAACCTTCTGGAAAAGATTCACCATTCTAGATGCCATGAAGAACGTTCGTGATTCATGGGAGGAGGTTGAAATACCAACATGAATAAGAGTTTGGAAGAAGTTGATGCCAACCCTCGTAGGTAACTTTGAGAGGTTCTAGACTTCAGTGGTAGAAGTTACTGCAGGTGTAGTGGAAATAGCAAGTGAACTAGAATTAGAAGTGAATCCTGAAGGTGTGACTGAACTGCTGCAATTTCTTAATAAAACCTGAACGGATGAGGAGTTACTTCTTGTGGATGAGCAAAGAAAGTGGTTTTTTGAGATGGAATTGACTCCTGGTGAAGAGGCTGTGAAGAGTGTTGAACTGACCAACAAAGGATTTAGAATATTCTATAAACTTAGTTGATAAAGCAGCAGCAAGGTTTGAGAGGATTGACTCCAATTGTCAAAGACGTTCTAGTGTGGGTAAAACGCTGTCAAACAGCATCACGTTTTACGGAGAAAACTTCAGTGAAAGAAAGAGTCGATTGATGCAGCAAACGTTATTGTTGCCGTATTTTAAGAAACTGCCACAGCCACCCCCACCTTCAGCAGCCCCCACTTGATCAGTCAGCAACTGTCAACATCAAGGTAAGGCCCTCCACCAGCAAAATGATGCCGACTCCCCGAAGGCTCTGATGATTATTAGAGTTTTGTTTTTTGGTTTTTGGTTTTTGTTGTTGTTGTCGTTTTAGCAATCGGGTATTTTTTTAAATTAGGGTAACTACTTTGTTTCTAAATAAATAACGCTATTGCACACTTAGGCTGAAGTAGTGTAAACTTAACTTTCATATACACCAGGAAAACAAAAGTTCCTATGACTTGCTTATTGCAATCTTCACTTTATTGTGGTAATCTGTCTGGAACCGAACCCACAGTGTCTCCAAGGCCGGCCTGTACATGAGCAAAGATGTTCACCGACTCCTCTTTTGTGATGCCAAAAAGCTGGAAATAACCTCAGGGGCCGGGAAATACATTCCAGCACATCCATGAAATGGTTAAGCAGTGAAAAAAGAAGAGACAAATCTTTTGTGCTGATACAGAAAAATGTCGGAACATATTATACACACATGTAAATTCCTTTAAAAACCCAAGACGCACCACAGCACGTATAGGAAACACCATTCCTAAAATAGCTGCCCACAAACATTCTGGGATGAGGGGAACCTAACTGTGTATAGCGGTCAACCCCGAGAAGGCCGTCGTCTGGGAGCTGTTACTTCGCATGTTAAGACTTTTGGAATTATTTTTATCATGACAATTTATTTACTCGTGTAGTATGAAAACCAAGTATAACTTGTTTAAAAATAAAATAACACACCTCTTTAGATTGCTGTTGACTAAACGGCCTCCCCTAGGACATTCAGCCCTCAAGGCTCTGATGGCCCGACTTCAGCAAGGGGCTTCCCAGAGGCCCTGAGCAGGAACCCTCTGCAGCCCAGACAGGGTGCAGGCTCCACTCCACTCATCCTCCTCCCTCAGGACACCCTGAAAACCTGGCCGGGCAATGCTGGTGGCTGCACTGCTCCTCACCCCACCCCTGCTCGAGCCATAGGAGCCTCCTCAGGAGCCCTTCCTCCATTTACTGCACCTCTCCCACCAAAGTAGCCCTGGCATGCAGGTAAGGGCATCTCGCCAGCCCCAAAGGTGGCCTCATGCCCTTCCATCTGCTGGCAATCCCCTCCATGTCACTGGGAGCCTCACAGAGTCCTTGTGCTTTGATGCTGAGCCAGTTCAGGCTTAACTGAGGGATTGTCCATCCGCCCCCCACAGAGCCAGCCAGCCTGGAGGGATCTGCGCGGATCCTGGGGTCTGTGAGGCAATGGGCAGTGCCGTGTACCCACGTGTGGCTGCATTCCCAGGGTTGCACCTGCCTCTGGACCTACACACCCCTCCCTGTAAACATCAGCCACGCTGCTTTCTGAGTTCCATCCTCTCTGTTCCGGGCTGCAGTTCCTAAAGCCATCACTCTGTCCCACAGGGAAGGGCCGGCACGAGGGAAGGCCAAAGCCCATTCCTCAGGAGAGCCCATCACCAGCCTGGCTTGCAGGGGCTTCTCTTCCGACTCTGGCCTCTGATGTGCCTGGCATGGAGTAAGTGTGTCACTGTCACCCCAACTCCCGCAGCAACCGCACCACTTACCCAGGAGCCGTGACCGGCTCCGCTCATCCACGCTACACAGGGCTCCACAGGCAATGCCGTGCAGAATCTGCCAAAATACACGGCCTGAGGATGGGCCAGCAGGCACTACACACACCATACTCCCCCAGCGCCAGGGCCACAGACACGCGGCCGCACTCACATTCGTTCTGAGTTC
The DNA here is from genome assembly GCF_003255815.1 of Theropithecus gelada. Classification (NCBI taxonomy): domain Eukaryota; kingdom Metazoa; phylum Chordata; class Mammalia; order Primates; family Cercopithecidae; genus Theropithecus; species Theropithecus gelada. The sequence continues at coordinate 121,705,348 of NC_037671.1, read as the reverse complement.
ACTCTTTCTCATCTTGGTACACAGAGGTGTTTGCGTATTTTGTACTTGGGTTCCTGGTCGGACAAGCGGAAAGTCACGTGGTTGTGTCTCTCAAGATGTGTTCTCGCTCCGAGAATGGAGAGAAAGAAGAGCTTTCTGAGGAGCGACCGAAAGATGAAAAAAGTGTGAGTCAAGATGTGGCAGATGTGGTCATGGTGCCCAAAACTTGTTCTGAGCTGCTGGGGACCTTGGTCCAGAGGAGGATGCAGGGGAGGCCCAGGGCCACGCCTCCTTCTGCTTCCTGAAGCACAGGCCTGGGCAGGCAGGTCCAGGCTGATGGAAGATGGACCCTGAGCAGCCCTGGGCAGGTCAGGCCATCCTCATGAATCTGCCAGCACCATGGCAGGAGGACTGTGGGTGGCCTCGGGACTCGGCCACCTGCTGCTGAGTTCTCCGGGAGGGTCCGGCCAGGAGGGCAGCGGCTCCCAGACCCTTTCCACCACAGATGCCCCTAGAGCTGGGAAGGAGGAGTGGGGGCTGGGCACAGGGTCCTCCGAAAGGAGGCAGCCAGGCCTTGGGGCAGCGCTCAGAACCCTGAGCCCTGAGCACCTCCCTCCAGCTGGACACGCCGGCCCCCAGCCCAGCCAGCCACAGGGCGCCTGCTGGCCACAGAGGGACTGAGACACCACCCACCCTGCACACTCCTGCTTCGTCTGTGTCTCCCATCTGACACCCCACAGGAGTGGCCCTAAGATGATGACCTCAGCACGAAGAAAGGCCAGTTTCTCTTCTCTTATCATTTGCTTCTTGTCTAAACTCAGGGAAGCTATGTGGAATCAGCGGCACTGGCCTGGAAGTCAGAGAGCTTCTTGGGGGGACCCAGGACACAGCTTTGGGGGGTCACAAATACCTCGCCGTCGTTGGTGACACCTGCCTGGACCTGCCCCAGGAGTCCCTTCCAGGTGTGAAAGGAGCCACCCTCAGGAAAGAGAGCCGAGGTCTCCGCCCTGTGCAGCGCTTCGAGGTCTGACTGCTTTCAGGTTGCCAGTTGATGGCCACTGCAGCTGAGCAAACAACCTCGGCCGCTGCTGGGCCCTTGAGGATGGTGGGCCCAGGCCCTGGGGGGCCTAAAGCTCTCAGAGACAAGCCCACAAGCAAAACCAGCCCTCACAGGCCCTCCTTCAGGTCCCTTCCCTGAGGCCCTCTCTTCCTCTGTGTGTCTCCTCCCAGCCTCCATATTCCTTGGGGTGTATTTGCTGGGAGAGGGGGGCTGCCCCACAAAACTCCTCACCATGTGACCACAAGCCAGCAGCTCTCTGGTCCTCGGCCCCTGGGGTGCAATGTTCTCCAACCCCAATGGCAGGAAGGACGCAGCACGCCCCCCACACTCACACACCCCTGTGATGCCGTGGTGCAGAGCCCAGGCCTCCTCCGTGCTGCATGGATGAGCCTCGCCTGGGTCCCCTCCCTGCAGACATCCCGGGACGGGTGTGGAGAGGGGCGTAGCTTCTCGGCCACGCCGAGGAGCAGGTGTCTGCGACCTTGAGTTCAGCGCCACGTTGCTGGTGTGTGAAAACCCCCAGGCCTCGGACTTTGCTGGAATAATGTCCTCGGAGGAGACCGTGCAGTGTGCTTCCTCCCCTGGGGCCTGGTGGTGTCCACAGAGCTAATGAAACCCGCCAGCCAGAGGCAGCTGGTAACTCTCTGGCTGCAGGACTATGGCCGCCAGTGGACAGATGGTGGGTAGGAGACAGCCAGCCCCCCAGATCCCTCTTGACCTGAGCTTTCAGGCTCCTCAAGCCACACCCGGGACCCTCTTACGTCCTCCCATCCTCTGTGCCCCAAGCTGATGCCCCAAAGTCTGCACTAGGCAGTGAATCCCAGGCCCCGGCGGAGTCCAGGCAAAGGTCTGCAGGGCAGAGAACCATGCCTCGGTGGTGTCTGCAAAGACCTGGCCACATGCATCTCCCACCCCAACCGTGGAGCTGGGTTTCGAAGGCAACACTCCCCCCACAGATGCACTGGAAGCTGCCGCAGGGTGGAAAGCTGGCAGGCTGCTGGTGTAGAAAGGGGATAAAAGGGGGCCGAGTCCAGCCCAGACAGAGCCCTGAGCGGGGCTTCCCACCCCCACTCGATGAAAGTGTCACCCACCTTCCCACACGATGAAAGTGTCACCACTTTCATCGCCCCTAATGGATGGGAAAACAATCTCCACGCCTCAGCTGCTAATGTGCTTCCCGCCCGGCCACCCTCTGCCCGCATCATCTGTGTTTTTCCACGTCATGGTCCGTTGACCCCTCGAGGCCCGTGGCAGCCCCCTGAGGAGCGAGTGCCCTCAGGCCCTGGAGTGAGCAGGTCTGGAGACAAGGGCGTCGTGGTGGGGTGGGGAGGGGCTGGTCTCAGGACAGTCAGCGCTGGGCACCCCTGGAACCAGGAGATCGGGAAACGGCACCACCAGTGCTGAGTGCCTGCGGTGCGCCCCACAGTCTCACGGCCCCGCTCTCTGTGTGAGGTGGGATTTTACCGTCCCTGTTTTATACATGAGTGAGCTACATTTTGCAGATGTTAACAAAGAGGCCTAGGCCACCAGAACCATGAGCCACAAGTGGGAACTGTGACCACCGGATGCCCCAAGCATGACGCTCGAGGCCCATGGACACCCGACCCTGCCAGTCGCCGCACACACCTGTTTTATTGGGAGAGGATTTGGGTCCCAGTCCAAGAATCCAAGGTCCCCTTGGAGCTGGGCCACATGGGCCTCCTTCCTGCAGGGCAGCACCATCCTTCTTCCGGTCCAAGTTTGCTCAGAAATTCTACGAAACAGGAAGTGTTCCATCAGCAACACCATTTCACAGACTAGAAAACCCACTGAGGGAGAAACAGAATGACTTGAGCAGAACCATCCAAGCTCCAGGTGAAGACAGCAACCCACCAGCCGAGCCAGCATCAAATTTCACTCTGGAAGCTCAAGCATGAACCTGACAAACAGGACAGCAAGCACAGCCCCCCGTGTCTGGATGGGAGGGGACGCAGGAGGCCCTCGCCTGGAGACCGGGAGGAGAAACACCAGGAGATCCTGGGCTGCCCACGTTGTCAGTTCTTCCTCTGCAGCACACGAGGTCAGCCAGATTCCAGACGCCACTAGAGGAGGGGAAAGAGCACTTGGAGATGACGGCCGTGATGCTCAGTTCATCACACCAAACTGTTCGTCAGCCCTGCTATTACCACAGAATTAGAGGGCAGCAGAATGCATATGGGCCACACCCATCGCGCCTCCCACCCCCAGGTCCTACCACCCTCCTGGTGCCTACACTGTTCACATCCATCCCTCCATCCACCCCCTCCCTCCATCCACCCCCTCCCTCCATCCACCCCTCCCACCATCCACCCCCTCCCTCCATCCACCCCCTCCCTCCATCCACCCCTTCCCTCCATCCACCCCTTCCCTCCATCCACCCCTTCCCTCCATCCATCTGCTCCCTCCATCCACCCGCTCCCTCCATCCATCCCATCCCTCCATCCACCTCCATCCCTCCATTCATCCCCATCACTACCACCATTCCATGCCTCCATCTCCAACCTGATCCTCATTCCTACACTTCTCTCATCCATACCTTCACCCTCCATTCCTCCATCCACCCCCATCCCCACTGCCCACTTCCAGGCCTCGCTCACTGGCACCAGTTCCTGCCTCCCCAGAGGTTCTCTGCTCTGGGCGTTCCTCACACAGGATCCTACCAGGCTGCAGCAGATTCTTGCACTTCATGGGGCCTGCACCCTCGGCACTTCTCTGGTGACCTCTCTTCTCCTCAAAACTCCCTCCCGGGGGCTAGTCCGCATCCCCTCCCAACGCCGCAGAGTCTCAGCATCCAGGACCTGCAGGGCAAGGGAGTGTTTTCAGTGTGGCAGCCCCTCCTCCCGAGCCCCCCGCTCACCCTCCATGCAATTCCTGCTTCAGGGCACTTCCGAATGGCCGGGGCCTGGTCTTCCTGTGAGCTCAGTCACCAGGAGTCTATGTGCCCTTTGGCGAGTGACTTAACTCCCCACCAAAGGATGCGGCTGACAAGCTGCACCCTCACATGCACCCTGTGCCTGTTTGTTGGGACATTGTACGACGACGCTCATCTGATCCTAAACCCCCTGCTGTGCATGCAAACGAGATTTTTTCACGGCTCTGGTGCAGCCTCTCCCTGTGTGCCCAGCTCAGCTATTCTGAGGGAGTTGCCTTTCCTGCCGGCCATGTGACCTGCGCCTGCAGCTGGGAGAGCCCAGACAGTGTTGAGGTGCTTGGGGACTCTGCCAGCAGAGGGTGGGTCACAGGCTAGCGGGAGGCTCAGACAAAACTCCAGCTGCACCCTGCACTTACACGGGCGGCTCTGAGCCTCCTTCAGGACAGCCCTGGGATGGCTTCATGAATGCTGGCACCACAGCCTGCACTGGGAAGGCCCACCTCCAGCAGCCGGCCCACGTAGTCTGTGCACTCCGGAATGTCCAGAAGCTCATCTCGGCTGGAGGCATCCGTCGTGCCAACATGATTTGTGCCTGGGTGGAGGACAGTGTGGAAGTGGAAAAGCGGATGAGGCCAACCTGCCTGAGTTGCGTCCTCTCCTGTCGTGTCTGCCCACTGGCTACAAGAATCCCGTGTCGCATGTGTGGGCTGCTGGGGGTTCCCCTCGGCTCGAGCCTGGCCCTGCCGTGGACATTCAGGTCAGACGAGGCCAGGAGGGCACTTCAAAGGCCCAGTGGCCTTGAGGAAGGTCAGGACCACCCCTGCTCCACCTGGAGCCTCAGTGCCAGATTGAGCTGCATCCCCCCAAAATCCACGTCCTTCTCAAACCTCAGAATAGAATCTTACTGGGAAATAAGCCATTGCAGGTGTCACTGGTTAAGATGAGGTCTTCCTGGAGTAGGCAGGCCCTTTGTTCAGTAAGGTGGTGTCCTTCTAAGAAGAGGAGACACAGGCACTCAGGGAGACAGAGGCTGAGAGCAAGCCGAGGGCCACAGCAGGAACCATGGAGAATCACCAGCCCCATCAGGACAGGGAGACGTGGGGCGCACAGAGCCCAACCCTGCTGGCACCTTGGTCTTGGACCTCTGGCTCCAGAATGACGGGAGAGCACACGTCCGCGGTGTGAGCCCCTGGTTTGTGGACCTTCTTACCACAACCTGGGAAAGTTCATACTGGAGACACCTGAGAACTGCTTCCAATTTCACAGCCTCTGCTCGCCCATGGAGGAGCCTCCAGCTGTGGCCATGGTTCTGCCCCATGTGGGGCTACTTGTCTGGGAGATTTCCCTCTGCAGAGTGGCCCATGGTGGACACCAGAGAGAGACGAGGCCCCTAATAAGACCTGTGGCAAATTTGGACTGTTTTCTGCAGTTTTGCAGGGTTTTGTTGGGTGTTTAGCAGCTTAGGGCTGCAGCAGTGTGGCATGGAGTGAGGCGTCTGCAGAGTCTGGTCACCCTGGTCTCAGTCCTTCATCTTTAAGATTCAATCTGAGTCTACTCTGGGCTTGCTGTGTGACTTTCCACAACTGGCTCCAACTCCCTGAGCCTCAATTTTATGATATTCACTTTAAAAAGCAACTTTATTAAACTGGTTTTTATTAAGTAACATACAATAAACCACACATATTTAGAGTACAAAATTCAATGAGTTTTAATATATGTACATACCTATGAATCTATCATGGCAATCAAGAATTTGAACAAACCAATTACCCACAGCTTTTCTCATTTAATATCTCCTCCCTGCTCTTTTTCCCCACATACTCCATCCCCAGGCAACAACTAATCTTCCTTCTGTGGCTGTGTATTAGTTCACAGTTCATGGAATTTCATATAACTGGGTCACACAGTGGGTGCTCTGTTTTTATTTGGCTACAATTCATCAATGTTGTCATGTGCATCAGTCACTGATTCTTTTTTTATACTAAGTAGTATTCCATTGTATGGATATACCACTATTTATCAATTCACCTACTGATGAACATTTGAGTTGTCTCAAGCCTTTAGCTGCTACCAATGAAGTTGCTGTGAACACTCACGTATAGATATTTTGTAGACATAGACTTTAACTTCTCTTGGGTAACTTCTTGGGAGTGGAATGGCTGGATTATATAGTAGGTTGATGTTTAACTTTGGAGGCACTGACACAATGTTTTCCAAAGCGTGTCATTTCACATTCTCACAAGTGGTGCATGAGAGTTCCAATTCCTCCACATCCCAGCCTGCACTTGATGTGGTCAGTCCCTAATTTTAGCTATTCTAATAGGCCTGTAGTGGTTTCCCACTGTGGTTCTAATTTGCATTTATGTAAAGGCTAATGATTCCTGAGCATCTTTTTATGTGCTTGATATTTGTACCTCTTTAGACAAACAGAGTCTGTTCAAATATTTTGCTTGCTTTCATTGGGTTGCTTGTTTTCTCATCATTGAGTTTTAAGAGTTGCATATTCTGCATATATTCTGTATATAAGACTTTTATAAAATGTGTGATTTGAAAATGTTTTCTCTCAAACTGTAGCTTACCTCCTCATTTTCTTAATGGCATACTTCACAGGGTGGAAATTCTTAATTTGATGAACTCCAATTTGTCATTTTTTAAATTTATGAATTATGCTTTTGGTGTCATATCCAAGAAATCTTTGCCTAATCAAGGTCACAGAATGTTCTCCTGTGGTTTCTTGTAAAAGTTTTGCAGTTTTAGGCTTTACAGGTAGGTCTCGGTTGTATTTTGAGTTCACGTATGTACATAGTGCAAGGTATCAGATTAATGTACATTTTCTGGATTCTCAATTTTTTTCACAACCATTTGCTGTCCTTTATTCAAATGCCTTTGCAGCTTTGTCAAAATCAATTGACCGTAAGTGTATGCATTTATTTCTGAACTCTTAATTATATTCTAATGACTTATTTGTCTGCCACTCTCTCTTGACTACTGTAACTTAATGGTAGGTCTTAAAATGGGTCGAGTCCTCTAACTTTTTTCTTCTTTTTCAAAGTTGTCTTGACTATTCTAGGTCCTTTGCATTTCCATGTGAATTCTAGAACTGACTTGTCAATTTCTACAAAAAAAAATGTCTGCTTGGATTTTGTTGAATGTATAAGTCAGTTTGAGAGAATTCTGTCTTCTAACTCATGGACACAATGTATTTCTCTGTTTCTTTAGACTATCTTTAATTTCTCTCAGTGATGTTTTGTAAGTTTCAGTTTTTCTCATCATTTCTCAGAGTGACCATTAAGTAGTTTGCATTTTTATGCTAAATTTTTATGTAAATGGTATTTATGCTACATTTTTATATAAATGGTATTTGTGCTACATTTTTATATAAATGGTATTGTACCTTTAATTTAAATTTCTAATAATGTGTTGCAATTATAGAAATACAACTGATATTTAGATATTGCTCCTTTATCCTGCAAAGTTGATAAACTCATTCAGCGATTCTAGTGGCTTTTTGTAGATTCTGTCATATTCTCTACATAGACAATCACATCTCCTGCAAATAAAAACAGTTTACTTTCTCCTTTCCAATTTGGATGGCTTTTCTTTCTTTCCTTTTTTTTTTTTTTTTTTTTCCCTTCTTGCATTGGCTGGAGCCTCCCATGTGATCATGAATAGAAGTAGGAAAGCAGAGACCCTTGCTTTATTTCAATCTTCGGGGGAAAACATCCAGTGTTTCACCATTAATTATGTTAGTTGGTTTTTCATAGATACCCTTCATCAATTTGCTGAATATTTTAATCATAAATAGATGTTAGATTTTATCATGTACTTTTTCTACATCCATTGAAATGACCATGTGGTTATTCTTTCTTAATTTTTTAATATGGTAAATTATACTGATTACTCTTGACTAAATTAACTTTGCATTGCTGAGATAAACCTTGTTTAATAATGGTGTATTATCACTTTTACAAGCTGTTGGATGTGATTTTATAAAATTTTGTTTAAATTTTTCATTTTCATTTTCTTGCAATGTCCTTGTCTAGTTTTTATGTCATAGTTATGCTGCCCTCATAGAATGAGGTGGAAAGTATTTCTTCCTCTTCAATTTTCCAGAAGACTTTGTATAAAATTTTTATTGTTTCTCTTTAGATATTTGGAAGAATTCACCAGTGAAGCCATCTGACCTGGAATTTTATCTGTGGGAGGTTTTTAATTAAAATTTTAATTCCCATAATAGATATAGGGCTATTCAAGTTACCTATGATCTTACTTTCTTAATATGTCTTTTTTTTTTCTGTTTAGAATGTAAGTTTTAGTAGTTTGTGTCTTTCAAAGAATTTTTTTCAACTAACTTGTTTAACTTATTGGCGTAATGGATAATGGACACTTTTCTCCCAGGCCATAGATTTGCTTTGAAAACTGCAATCTCCCCTGTCTGATATGTATTCAGAAGGTGTTCATGTATTCCGGGATTACCCTTTTCATATGCGTAGAATCTGTAACAATGTTATTTTTGTCTTTCCTGGCATTTTATCTTCTGTTTTTGGTCCCTGGTTAGTCTGACTAGAGGTTAACAACGTTTACTAATCTTTCAAATAATTAGTTTTGGTTTTGTTGGTTTTCCCTTTTTTTGTCTTCCATTTTATTGATTTCTACTCTTGACATTAGCATTTCCTTTATTCTGCATATTGTGAATTTAATTTTCTCTTCTTCTAGTTCCTTACCCACCTCAATTCTCTGTCTAATTCTGGGTCCTTGGCCATTCCCACCTCAGTTAACAGAAAATGCCAATACGTATGACTTGCTGGTGTCCAAACCCAGGATGAGCCCAGAATTTTTCTTCCCCTCACATTCCACAGGGACTCCAGGAGCCGTGTTGCAAGCTCTGGCTTCAGGAGTGGTCCCAGCCCCACCACGCCTGTGCCATGCTGCCAGGCCAGCAGCCTTGCCACGCGCCTTCCCACCTACCCCTGCACTCCACCTGCAGCACAACTGTGTAAACACAAATCAGAAAACACTCACTCTTGAAGCCCAGAGCCACCTGTCAGAAGTGCAGCCTCCTCGGCCACGCGGGGAGCCACCCACTCAACGGCCCACGAAGCCTGGGTGTGAGTCACTGCGGGGTGCAGGCAGCCCCAGGCCCTCCACGACAGGGCCGTTCCCAGATGCCGCTGAGCAGAAGCAAACCACCCCCCGCCATTCCACAACCCATAGTGGTTGTTTTTTGTAAAACAAAGCAAAGCTCTAAATTGGGTCACATTATACTCTGCTTAAAACCCTATACTAACAGTCTGGCCATTCCTCAAAAGCTAAATATAGAATTACTATAACCCAGAAATTCAACTTGCAAATATAGAACCATGAGAAATGAGAATGTAGGCCACACAAAACCTTGCATGCAGATGCCTGTGGCAGCGTCACCTGGCACAGCCAAAAGGTGCCAACAACCCAAATGCCCATCAGCTCAGGAACAGATAAGCAAAACCTGGTCTATCCAGACAATAGAGTATTATTTGGTAATAAACAGAAATGAGTGCTGGTGGAGCGAGGAGGGGGCAAAGCGGGGGCACAGAGGCCAGAGCACCCAGGGACGCGTGGCCACTGTCGGACCGTTTGGTGTCACAGGATGGCTGGGCTGGGGCTTGGCCTGCAGGATGGGCCGGAAATGCTCTTAATTCCTCGGAAGCTAAGAGAAACCTGGGAAGGAGTGACAGCCTGGGCCTGGGAGCCGGGTGAACACAGGAAAAGGCTTTCAGTTTTTCAAAACCTAAGCAATAAAAGACTTGGACTTGTTTTTTAAAACTTTGTAGAAGAACAAAAAATCTAGAAACTGGAAAAAATTTCAACTTGATGAGGCCTTGACTCAGTAATGACCTTGTATCTATGATTTGCTTTCTCATTCACTCATTCATTCATTCGAGAAATGCGTACTGAGAAACTGCTGTGTGCAGCCTCCGTGTCACACACACGTGTGCCCCTCCTGCGTTGCTACTTTGGAACACGTGTGTTCAGGCATTGACTCATCTGTGTGGGCGTGGGTGTGCGTGTTCCTGCGTTGCAGCTGCACCAGCTCCCGAATGTTGCCTGCCCCGTTCTGATTCCGAGTGTCTTCCCAGAATCGTGGCGGCCGGGGCAGGGAGGAGGAGGGTGGACTGTCCCATGGAAACGCGGCCTGGGAGGGCTTAACTGAGGACAGCTGACAGAAGAAGCTATTGACAAAACACTACACGTTGGGGGTGTAAACAACACACATTTTTTTTTTTTTTTTTTTTTACAGTCCTGGAGGCTGGGGGTCCAAGATCCAAGTTCCTGCAGACTTCCTGCCGGGTGAGCTGTAGGCCTGGCATGCAGGCAATGGCTTCCTGGCTGTGTCGGAAAACAGTGGAGAAAAAGATGGGGAGAGGGAAGCAGGGGAGAGAGGGGCAAGAAAGAAAGAAAGAGGCTGGGCGTGGTGGCTCACACCTGTAATTCCAGCACTTTGGGAGGCTGAGGAGGGCGGATCACAAGGTCAGGAGATCGAGACCATCTGGCTAACACGGTGAAACCCCATCTCTACAAAAAATACAAAAAATTAGCCTGGCGTGGTGGTGGGTGCCTGTAGTCCCAGCTACTCGGGAGGCTAAGGCAGGAGAATGGCTTGAACCCAGGAGGCGGAGCTTGCAGTGAGCCGAGATTGCACTCTAGCCTGGGCAACAGAGTGAGACTCTGTCTCAAAAAAAAAAAAAAAAAAGAAAAAGAAAAAGAAAAAAAAAAAAAGAAAGAGGAAGAAAGAGACAGAAAGGGAGAGAGGGAGGGCAAGGAAGAGAGAAAGGGAGGAAAGGAGGGGGAGAGAGAGAGAAGAACCATCAGGGAGGGAGAGAGAGAAAAGAGCCCCAATACTATTGTTGCTGCCCCACCCTCATGACCTCGTGTAACCTAATCACCCCCAAAGGCCTAGCTCCAAATCCAGCCACAGTGGGGGTTAGGACTTCAATGTATGAACTTCAGGGTCAGGGACACAATTCAACCCACAGCAGTGTGGAAGTTCAGGAGAAGTGAGGGATGAGGCTGTCCCAGGATAGCCCAGAGGAGCCTGGAGGGATGTAGGAAAGGGAGGGCTGGAGGAAAAGGGGCTCCCGCAGGACCACCAAGGCCCCCAGCCTCCAGGTGCCCTCATTGCCACACGCTGCAGGAGGCCAGAGGGCGAGGGAGCAGGCGGGACACTGTGCACAGGGCCAGTGTCCCAGGCTCTGGGCCTGTGGCTGGGAAGAGGCCAGAGAGTGCTGGGGAGGCCGTGGTGACCTCACAGAATCTGCCTCTCCTTCCACTGGGCTCAGAGATTCCCACGAGCTATGCGCTGCCCGGAAGGAAAAGGCAAGATGGGAGTGAGGGAGGGACTGATGGGTGGCCACCGCGGGAGGCTGAGAAGGAGGCAAACGGAGGTGAGAAGAGACAGGACGAGAGTGAACGCGCTCGCCAGGCTCTCAGGCTTTCCCCTCTGCTCAGGAGGTGCCACGGCTGCCAGACCTGCCGGATCTGGGCACAGACACAAAACAGGAACCCTCTCAGCTCAGCCTCAGGGTGTTTTGTTGCATGTTTTCTGGCTGGGGCTTGAGGGTGAAAGGTTTTTTTTTGTTTGTTGTTTGTTTGTTTTTTAGCTGCTAGCTAGCTCAATTTGCTGGTCTTACATTCATGATACTCTTTGAGAAAATACACTGGGACGCTTTTACAACTTGAGAAAACCTCGTGGGTTTTGAAACCTCCCACACCTCTGCCCACCCTCCAGCCAGGTCAGGCCAGGCCAGGGCAACGGAGAAGGGATGGAGAGAGGCGCGTGTGGACGTCACCCCAAGCCATCCATCTAAGAAGTCCCGTCCTGACATGGCGGCGAGGGTGACCCGGCCCGTCAGCTCCTACCCTGCCCTGGGCTCCCTGCTGGGACCCGTGGCTGCAGTGCAACCCTGCTCAATCTCCACGCCCCCTGGCAGAGTCTGTGCGGTCACCCCATGTTAGGCACAAGGACTTGGAGTCACAGGTTTGCCTGGAGGTGACAGTGACGCCAGGGCCAGCCCAGGTGAGGGATACTCGAAGGCTCACCATGCTTCAGATGGGAAGCCGGGTGGAAAGAACAGGACGAGAGGAACCACCCGGCCACCTGCGACTGCCACTACCTCCCTCTGCCCTCCTCCCTTCTTCCCCACAGGGCTGTGCAGAGTGTGGGACACGGACAGTTGCCCAACCCACAGCAGGGTAAGCGCAGGGCTGAGCATTGGCAGTGATTGGCTGTGGCTGTGGCTTCCGGCACGTGGCCAGAGACGTCCCCACAAACCGCATGGGAGCCACGTAGGGGGTGCGCTGAGCACCAGACACAAAGGGAGGACCCTGCATAAGGGCCCCAGAAGAGGCATCTGTCAACCATAATCCAAAAATGCATATAATCTGGAAACCATTTCTTTCATTGTTGGTTAATTTCAATTCAATTGCAGCTTGAATGTAAATTATTGGAACGGGCTACTAATGAAGCATTGAAGACAAATTTTGATAATAGAGCATCTATTGCTTCAGTTTAAACAAAAGCTGCATGTGAATATACTGAGCTTGCTGAAAACGTCTTTAAAATCTCTCCTTCCATTCCTAGCAACATATTTTATGAGACTAGTTTTTCTACTGTGACTATTATTAAAATAAATCTGAACACTGTTTTCGATATACATTTTCCCTGCCAGAATCAGTAAAACTGAAACTGGATAGGGAAGCAAAACATACATTTATTGTCCATCAGAGATATTAAATATTAACACAACATGGTATGATTTTGCACAAAAAGGCATTTAAGCATGAATTGCTATTTCACTCCTATTTTGCTCAGTTATGGTTGTGGAACGGCAAAACGTTTTTAATGTGTGCGTTAGGTGGCTTAAACAACAAAACCTGGTTTTTCACAATTCTGGAGGCTGGAAGGACAACATGAAGGTGCCAGCCGGTTTGGTTTCCTGGCCCTCTTCTTGGCGTCCAGACAGCCGCCTTCTCGCTGTGTCCTCTGGTGGTGAAGGGAGGGTGCTCTGAGCAATTGTTCTTCTTTTCTTGTTTTCTGAGATGGAGTCTCGCTCTGTCGCCCAGGCTGAAGTGCAGCGGAGTGATCTTGGCTCACTGCAACCTCCACCCGCTGGGTTCAAGCAATTCTCCTGCCTCAGCCTCCCAAGTAGCTGGAACTACAGGCGCCCACCACCACACCTGGCTAATTTTTTGTATTTTTAGTAGAGATGAGGTTTTGCTGTGTTAGCCAGGATGATCTCGATCTCCTGACCTCGTGATCTGCCTGCCTCAGCCTCCTAAAGTGCTGGGATTAAGGCGTGAGCCACTGCGCCTGGCTGCTCTTCTTATAAGGGCACTAATCCCGTCATGGGGACCCCACCTTCACAACTTCATCTAAACCTTATCACCTCCCAAAGGTCCAGCTCCTAACAGCTTTTCTTTGGGGATGAGAGCTTCAGTATATGAAACTGGAGGGAAGGCAGCTCTGTCCATGGCAGTCTGACAATTCTCTGTAACATATATGTGCATTCTTTCAACAAACAATATGCAGAGTTTATGTAATTTGTTTCTATTTTCCTGTTTTATTTTTGTTCTGATCATGCCATTTGAAACATACTTTATGTCTGTTGAGTGTAATAATACAATTTTGATCTTATAATTTTTTGTCTTTCTATTTTTTCATTTCTCTAGTAACTAATTTTTGTCATATTTTAAAAACTACCAATATAAAGAAGATCAAAACATACAATGATCCTTCATCACCAATGGTTCTTCATCATCAATAATCCTTCATCACCAATGTTCGATGGTGCTTCACCACCAAGATCTTTCATCACCGAGGTCTTTAATCACTGAGGTCTTTCATCACCGAGGTCCTTCACCTCCGAGGTCCTTCACCACTGAGGTCCTTCACCTCCGAGGTCCTTCACCACCGAGGTCCTTCATCACCGAGGTCTTTCATCACCGAGGTCCTTCACCTCCAAGGTCCTTCACCACCAAGGTCCTTTATCACCAAGGTCTTTCATCACCAAGGTCTTTCACTATCAATAGTTCTTTATCACCAAGTCCTTCATCGCAATGGTCTTTCATTATCAATGATTCTTTATAACAAAGGTCCTTCATCACTATGATCTTTCATCACCACAGTCCTTCATCACCATGGTCCTTCATCACCATGTCCTTCATCACCAAGGTCCTTCATTACCATGTCCTTCATCACCACAGTCCTTCATCACCACAGTCCTTCATCACCAAGGTCCTTCATCACCAAGTTCTTTCATCACCAAGGTCCTTCATCACCACAGTCCTTCATTACCACTGTCCTTCATCACCAAGGTCCTTCACCAAGGTCCTTCATCACCATGGCTCTTTACCACCAAGGTCCTTCATCATCAGTGTTTAATGATCCTTCCCCACAGGGAGTTAAGAACAGTTCAAGGAAGCTCCTGAACAGATGAGGCAGCTGGTTTGTTGAGAGAAGTTGGAGTTAGAAGAGAGAGGAAAGTTGAGGAGCTGGTGCAGATGCCTGGCCAGTCTTAGGACACAAGAAGTGCAGACTGGGAGGATTCTCAGAGGACCTGGAGAACAGTCTTCTCTTTTTAGATGAGACCTAGAGAAACGTGTGAGTGGACGGGGACAGCTCTGGCCTCTGACACTGGGAAGACAGGCCGAGTGTCCTGTGTTCCTCCCCTGCTGTCATCCCTCCTACCAGAAGGGTGCACCTCCCCGACCCACCTTTCCAAACCCAAACACAGACCTCTGGCTGAGGTGAGATCTGCAGCATGTCTTCTCTCATCTCCACCGGAGCCCCGCAGCCGCTCAGGAAAGGCAGCTACAGCCCCAGCTGGGATGTCAGTGTGGCCAGACAGTTTCTGCCCCGTCCCAAGTGCTGCCCAGAACATGGACACTGACCCCGTTTCCTCAGAGTAAGCACAGACCTGCCCAAAACCTGCGCCCTGGGAGCAGCCCCACACTGCCGGCCTTGGGGGCACGGGGCGAGGGCACTCTTTCCCTTTGCTCAGGCAGCTTCTGTGGACATGGACACATGGGACTGTACCCAAGGAGGGGACAATGGACAGATGAGAGACAGAGTGAGGAGCGGGGAAGGGGGGAACCCCTTCGAGGAGAAATTCCATCAACCTCACAATCTTGCCTGTTTCCCCACCCCCGAGGCCACACCATCTGGATGGACAGCCCTTTGAAAGCAAACAGGAACCCTGTTGTGAGCACCACAGGCACAGTGCCCTGCGGCCCGTGTCTGGCCTGGCGCAGGCTCAGGGCTGGGCAGAGCTCAGAGCGCGGCTGCCTCTGCCTCAGAAGCCCGTGAGGGCCCCGTTGGCTCAGGCTGGAGCACAGCGACCGACGTCGAGGCTTTAATGAAGTCCGTGTGAGTGGCGGTGGGGCGGCCTCGCTGCACAGATGGCTCTTTGTCCCCATGACACCTGCCATCTGCTTGTTTGTCTAAACGATGCTGCAGGGGCAGGGGTTCCCAATCTGCTGCCCGGGCCCCACCCGCCCGCCGCGACCTCCTGACCCCCGGGCCAGACGGGTCCGCAGAGTTTGTTCTTCCAGCACAGTGGGCTCTGCCTTCTCTGCCTTCGACGTCCGCAGCCTCTTGCCAGCGCTGGCGCTTGGGTGGCAGGAGCAGCCGGGAGGGGAAGAAGAGGGGGAGGAGGAGGGAAAGGAGGAGGGAGAGGAGGAGGGAGAGGAGGAGGGGGAGGAGGAGGGAGAGGAGGAGGGGAGCAGCCGCAGCCGCAGGGACTGGAGGACTTCAGCAGCAGCTGCCACCCGCGGCTTGGCAGGGCCCTCCTGGTCCAGGAGCCAGGCTGGAAGCTCGCATTTCCGAAGCTCAGCCCTCACACCTGTTCGCAGAGAGAACGTCACATAAAAGAGAGGCCGGGAGGGAGGGACCCCCCAGAGCAAATGCTCGGCCGCCCCTGGAGCAGATGACAGCAGCCGCAGCCGCACAGGCTGGAGCACAGCTCGCTCCCTTTTCTTAAAAACAAGTGAGGTGAGAAGAGAAAAGTTCACTTTTGAAGTTGCAGAAATGGAAGCAAAAACATCCAGATTCCACTTGCATCAGTTGAGGGAGCATTCCGAAAGGGAGGCGAGTTGCTGGAGGGCACTTTACCGGCAGCCTCCCTGGGCCTTTGCCCTGCCCCAGCATGTCTTTGAAAAGGTCTGGTGAGGTTGTCTTCCCCACCCCGTTCCCCATAAACAGGAGGATGCCATTTCGCAGCAGGAGGCTGAGACTTCCCACTCCCACGCGAGCTTTGTGAGGTCTGGAACCACAAACCTCGGGTCCTGGAGGCTCCATGAAGCTGCTTTTGTCACTCACTCCTCAGTTGTTAAATGAACAGGCTACACATTGTCTCCAAAAGTGGCAGCACTTTCCAAGAAGGAGCATGATTCCCCCGCAAACGTGCAGAATCTGCTGCAGCAGTGACCTGTTGCTATTTCCCCATTGCTACGTCTGAATGTGCCCAGACACCCTGGTTGGAAAGGTGGCCTCCGATGCAAGTGTGCCGTGAGGTGGGACCTTCAGGAGGTAGACCGGGTGGCAAGGGCTGCTCCTGCGTGAATGGTTAACGCCGCCGCTATTGCAAGTGTGAGTGTGTTACGAGTGCGAGCCTGACCCTCTCTGGCTCCCCCTGTGCTAGCATGGCCCTCCCACCTTATGCTGTGGGAAGGTATGGCGAATGCAGGCCCCTCGATGGCAGACTTCCTCAGAGTGGTGAGAAATACATTTCTTTTCTGGATAAATTACCCTTTCTATTATAGCACCACGAAGCAGACTAAGACACTGCTAAGAAATGACTTAGAGCTCGTGTGCTGCCCCCGGTGAGAAGTGGGGGGGGGCCAGGCCTCAGGGGCTCCCTCCCTGAACCCCACCCAGGGGCTGCCCTTTGCGAAGTCAAAGCCTCCCGTTCCGTTCTCCCCAGAGAAAGCACATGTGCTTGACACACAGTTTCTGAAATCATTGAGCAGCAGAAGTAACTCCACAAAGGTCAGAGCCAAAGGGCACTGCCGGCCTGAACACTCCTGGCCTCACTCTCCTTCCTTCGAAGTCTATACCCCATGGCAGGCACCAGCCCTTGATTTTGTCTTCCTCTGAATGCAAACAAAACCTAAGTAGGAGGAGAAGACAGTTAACGACTGACAACTGTGATGCTGCTGGCATTGAGGCGAACAAATAAGGGAGAAACGAGCTACCAAGAATTCACCTGAATGCTCAGGGCCACAGGTTTGCCTGTAGATACCAGCTAGCGGCCGGCGCTAAGGCCCCTCAAGGCTGCAGGTCGGATGACTCACTGGCTGTTCCTCAAGTTCCTCTGAAAGATGCTTTCTCATCTCCCTGGGTTTACAAGATGAGGTGGCAGAGAGGGGAGAGACCTGGGCCACCAGCCTGTGCACCCCACTCCCTCTGCACCACGGCCCAGAGAGATGGTTCCCAGCCGTGGCCTCCTCGCCCTGAGAGGCGGGACTCCCGTGGTTCATTCCACCCGGGATTCTCACTGAAACTCTGTCTCCTTTTTGGTAATTAGACTAGTAGGTCTGTTTGATTTCTATTTAAATTTCTATTTAAATCCCATCTTTCCTGTCAATTTTTAGACGCGTGTTTTCACAAAGTATGGAATATTTGAAGCCTTTGGGCCATTTGCAAACCGCACAACAGCCACACCCGGGTGGCGCAGACGCCCTGTGGACACCTACAGACCTGTTTCAAACACACGGAGGCCCACCGTGAGCAGCTCGCCTGGAGACGGTTGGCAATTTAACACCGGTACTACGCAACAAGGGCCATGCGTCCTACGGGTATCCAACGGGAACTATTTGGGGTGACACATTTGACTTGGCGCATTTATTTCACAAGTTTCTAATTCTGAGTTTCTGGGAAGTGGCCACTGTCAGGGACCCAGAGCCTCGACAAGGGAGGCTGTCCTGATGCGTCGTCCTGCTGTGTGGGGAGCTGCACCATCTGGCTTCAGTGCTAGTTGACAGGAGAGATTTCCCTCTCGGAGAATGAACTTTAAACAAGACGAGGCTCGCATGGCTCGACACGGGGCAGCAGCATTCTCAGGGTCAGCTCAGGAGTGCAACGCAGAGCTTCACAGTGGCGCTGAGGCTGTTCCGGGAGGCAAAGATGAGTTCCAGGATTTGAGGGTCACAGCAGGAAAGGGGCTTCTAAGGCCTATGCATTGAAATAATCAGAGGAGTGTCCTCCATCACAGGCCGACACCCTCGGGCCGGCACAGTCTGCCCTCCTCGGACACCAGTGTCCCCTCGCGCTAATGACAAGCCGCCCTCGTGACCGTGTCGCTGGCACCCACAGCTGTGTCTGCACCTAAAAGCAGGGGCCATATTTTTACGCATTTATTAGTGGATCGAAAACATAACTTCAGGTGGAGCTTGGCTTACTCCTGCTCTGGACCATCAGGGTGTTGAGACCGACACCGACTGTGGGCTGGAGCTGTCTGATGCTTCTGTGTGTTAACTCAACCCCTCGAAAACCCTATGAGATGGGTCCTAGCATCTCCCTGTTTCACAGATGGGGAGACCAAGGCACGCGAAGGCAAAGCAGACCCCTCAGGGGCCTCTAGCTGATGAAGGGAAGAGCCAGGACTCAGATCCTGGAAGTCTGACGTGGGTGCCCCCAGCACCACCAAGCGTGTCTGCCTCTCCACCTGCAAGGGACATCAGTAATTCACGCCATTTAATACAGTATCGAGTGATCTAACAGAGGTGGGTGGAGAACTGATCTGGGCAACATAGTCCTTGGGAGAATAACTGAAAAAAAGACTGAATGCGGCTGGGCACAGTGGCTCACGCCTGCAATCCCAGCACTTTGCGAGGCCGAAGCGGGCAGATCACTTGAGGTCAGGAGTTCAAGACCAGCCTGGCCAACATGGTGAAACCCCATCTCTACCAAAAATACAAAAATTAGCCAGGCATGTTGGTGCACTTGTAATCCCAGCGGCTCAGGAGGCTGAGGCAGGAGAATCGCTTGAACCCGGGAGGCAGAGGTTGCAGTGAGCCAAGATCGCGCCAGCGCACTCCAGCCTGGATGACAGAGTGAGACTTCCTGACGACGGGAGAAGCAGCAAATCACACAGGAGCAGGGAGACAGCAGCTTCAGGAGATGATGCAGCTCGCACCGGGGCCTCAGAAAGAGTGTGGATGAGAAAGAGGACGGGTATCCCACGGCCACCTGGACAGCAGGAGGGTGAGACCAGGGTCATAAAGCAGAGAGGCCATTCATTTACGACAGAGCCCAGAGAGTTTCCCTGGGTGCTTCTAAAGATGGGAGCAGAAAGTGGAGCCCTAGAAATAAGAACATCTGAGCTCAGAAGGAAGTACCCCCAACAACTCACACGTCTCCCCAGAAGGAAAATGGGCATCGGTCATCTCTGGGATGGTGCGAGGATTTCTGCAGTGAGTAACCAGATACCCTCAGTGTTAAAGGAAAGTCCCCAGATTTAAGTGTCTGTGTGTAGTGTGTGTATTCAGTTAATTATACACCTTACACACTGCTGGGGTGAGAGGCCTGAATTCCAGTATTCTCAGGAGCTCTGGGGAAGTCACCCTTCCAACGATTTCGCCTGCTGCTTGGGACTGGCTCTGCTGATGAAGGTGCCGGCACCATCCGTCCCGAGTTCTTGTCAATGGCCGAGGGTGACTCCAAACGCTGCCAGTGGGTTCTTCTTCCCAACTTTGCCGTTTCACGGAGTTAAAGGCCTGGCATTTAACAAAACCATCTGCAGCAACCCAGCCAATCTTCCGGAAGTGTCCTGATCTCTTCCTCTGTAGCGTATTTAAAAGTGAAGCACATTTGCCTGGACTCTGCCCAGGGCGGAGCTGTGCGCATGCTGGGCTGCCCTGATGAGCTGGTGCTGAGACAGAAGCGGCTTTGGGGATGGCCGCACGGGCTGTGTGTTCTGCTTCCGAACTCCCTCAGGTGAGCGTGGAAAACACTTCCACAGATGCAGGGAGATGCTTCACTGCCGCAGGCAATTCCTGCACACAAACACGGCATCATCGTCTCCACGTAGAGGGAAGACAGGACGCTCACAGGCGGGGTGTCTCCTCCTTCGAGGCCTCTTCTCAGCCGTGAGGCTGTGCTCTGGGCCTCAGTCCCACCCACTGCACCGTCCTCCCTACCACAGCATCCATGCCAGCCCCGCACCCGTCAGGACATGTGGGAGCCCTGGCCCCGAGGGCTTTCTGTGGCTTCCCAGGTCCATGTTTCCATTGTCTTTGCTCCCACCGTTTTTTCTCATGTCCTCTTTTCACACAATATTTATTGTCTTGTCCCCTCTGTTCTGTCAAGAGCCCAGACTGTGTAACACACATTGCCTGGCCCAACAACCCATTCAATAAATATGTGTGGAACAAAAGAACCAAACAATGACTCAATACCTCTCCTGCCTCTTCCATGAAATCATTGTTTTAATTCGAGAATTAAAGATGTTTGGATTAAAATGTTTCTTGAATTTTTCCATTCCTGGCCTCTTGCAAGATCATTGTGCTAGATTTTGAATGACCTACTTTTCCTTCTCAGGCCTGAGACTTCAAGAGACTATTGTGGTAACATAGCCACGAATTAATCTTTCCATTTTCTGAAAATAGAATTCTACTTACATAAGTTTTTTAAAAAAAATTGGTGGTTAGAACAATATCATTAATATCATTTTTATTTTTCAATTAAATGATTCCAACTGTCTTCATGATAATTATTTATATTTATAGAACATCTTAAAGGGTACATTTCACACAGAAAACCACCACGTCCAGTCTCTGTCCAGCCCATGGAGGGAGACCAGAGGTGGTCGTTGGGTGGACAGCAAGAAGCCAGGGAGGACCCAGCGGGGAGCAGGGTGGGGACCGCAGAAGGGGTGGCAGGATGGATAGGGCAAGCCGTGGGTAGGCAGCCACCCCTTAGCAAGGGAGGCAGGGAATGCCACCTGGCTGGTACAAATGGAACAAATTCCAACGCCCGTCTAGAGTGTAAGCTTCTTGGGCAGAAGGGAGCTTTATGATCCACGTCCATCCCATAGCCTTGCTCCCGCCATGCCCCCTCCTCGGAGAAGGCCGCCTGGAGTGCCCACCACAGAACCAGCGCTGTGCTTAGCAGCACCAGGACCCGCAGGGCCCGCACTCCCCTCCGCCGGAAGCTCACTGCCCAAGAGGAAAGACGAGGAAATGCGGAGAAAGAAGGGCACGGGACAATGCCACAGACTGTGCAGAGAAAAGTGACCAGTGGGAAGGGTCAGGGGAGGCTTCGAGAAAGAGCCAGGACCGGAGCTGGACCCTTGGAGACAGCTGCACGTGACTGAGGGTGCAGGGCGGCCCGAGGCTGGGAACAGCACCTGCCAGGCCCGGGGAAGAGCAGGACAGGGCCGGCGCATGGAACAGAAGGGAGCATGGCACTGTTAAAAGGCCGTGAGACATCCAGGAGCCGCAGCAGGGGAGGCCGAGTGTGGAGGTTTAGAGGAAAGGAATGAGGCTGAGGCTGCGAAGGAGGAGCGTGGTGTGGAGAGGGACCCGGAGGCCCTGAGGTGGGAGGAGCGTGGTGTGGGGGGACCGGGGGGCGGTGGGGGGGGGGGGGCGGGGTGGGGGGGGGGGCAGGAGGCCCTGGGGGGGGAGGGGCGTGGTGTGGGGGGGACCAGGAGGCCCTGAGGTGGGAGGAGCGTGGTGTGTGGGGGGACCAGGAGGCCCTGAGGTGGGAGGAGCGTGGTGTGGGGGGG